>NW_010547280.1:23072-28058 GCF_000687285.1 Phaethon lepturus
TGCAGCAGGAAGTTTCTGATGTTCCATAGGATTTTCAAAACACATGGCACATTTTAAGTCTACACCAGAGAATAAAAAGGAGGAAAACAAAAAAATCAGCAGCAATTTCAAACCAGATCTTCTACAGCTTATCAGCGTGACTACCCCAAATGAGCGAGGAGCAACATCCATGTACAGAGGGAACGGAATCCCAGCACGAGCTCTGACCTTTGGAGGAGGCAAATGGCCATCCATACCCTTTGAGGCACTTCCTCCTGCAATTATTTCTTTTCCTTACCTTAATTTAGGAGAAATTAAGCAGGAAGTGTGCTAATCTGGGAAAGAAAGGAAGGATTGGGCATGATGACCTCAGGTAGAAGATGCTTTTTGGTCCCTTCCCCTCACTACTTTCCAGACCCTTTCCCTCCTCTTCAGTCACTAGCATCCTTTCCTCCAATCTAATATCAGTTCCATCACCATTACAATAGCCAAAATATCTACAAGCCTGTAGACACTTCCAAAAAGTTTAATAGCACTTCCACAGGGTAAACCAGCAGTATTTAATTGAAATTAAATAGTTAAATGATGGTACACCTGATGGTCAAAAATAGGTTTTTGAATAGGCTGTGGTTTTTTGCACAATAGAAACAGTTGATAACATTTATCTGTTTAAAAATTCTGAACACCTTTGTTAGGTCAAAGAGACCGGTTATTACTCCTGTTCCATTTTTAACTACGTGCATGTCCAAAAGGCTCCTGTCAATTCACAAGATTTTCCTGTCAATATTATTTGAAAACACAAGGTAACATTTTCAAGATCACCCAGGAAGCATCAGGTTTTCAAGACCTGTATTCAGAAGTTATGTAAAACTTTTTAGCCTATCCAAACTAAAACTAAGAATTTAATGTATTTTTTTTTCCCCCGCTGTTCAGCTTTCATCAGGTTGGATAGATAAGCAGAATTCTTGAATTCACTGTAAAGGGAAAGCTTATTTTATTTAAATACAGAAAACGTCTACCATTCTCATTGTGAATAGATCCCTAGAGAAGAACACATATGGCCCTGGCTTCCCATTCCAGAAACTTAAAACCTCGACAATTACAATATATTTAAAAATCCCAATTTTAACTATTCCATTGCTGATTTTTCTTAGCAGAAATATCCTGCTACCATCAGCCTCGTGCATGCTTCCTGCGCACATAGGTAGGACATCAACTGTGCCATCTAACCTTTGAACACTTCACATTCTCCCTCAACAATTGCCAAAAAAACCCTATAGCTGCGTGCTCTCTCAGAGAAAAATAACCAGCACAAGTGTTAACTGAGGTGGCACAAAATGGAATGCTAAAGTTAAAATTAAAACAAATTCCACTCTTCAGTTCTCTAACCAGAATTAATTCCCAAGGTAGATTTGTTTCCTGGGAAATGCATGTTTTGTGTGTGATTTCTTACATCCTAATATAATATTTTTAAAATGATTTTTGCAGGTAGAAAAATTGAAATACTTTAAGTCCTCAGTAGTCCTCCAATTCCTTCAGAACCCTCAGGTTCATGCAATCTCATCACACAGAAACAAAAAAGGTTACAAACCAAGGATTTTTCTGTGTATGAAATCCATGTGAACCATAGCATAGTCTGTGAATTGGGCAAAAGTACCTTGTTTAGCTCAAATCTTTTCAAAGACAAGCCCTGGAGCATTGTGATTATCATTGTTGATGATAAACAAATAAGCAGCATGTCAAAGGAACACCACCAACCCCCGCGCTTCTCTCAGTAATAAATGTTATTAATTAATGTTGGCATTTTATTAATTTACTTATCATTTTCAAGACTCCCTACATGTCCTACATCGTGGTTTCTTCTCAGTCTCCCCCGGTAACATCCAGGAAGCCTACGCAGCCTAGGGCTCCCTCGCAGGAGGGGTTTAGCTCTCTGCTAACACAGCAGCCAGACAACTTTTGTCTTGTTTGCCAGGTTACCAGAGATATGAGTTTGGTAAATGGATGCATTGCTTACATGAAGCTGATCTATTCTACAAAACTCACATCAATTTACTTTTCTTAAGTACCAGGCATCTCTCCTTGACTCTCTAGTACTTCACCAAACACTAATCCAAGGCACAAGTTTGGTTTCTGCAACTGTTCCCACTCTTCCCTCCTCCCGCATCCCCTTTGCTGAACTTCTTGATCATGAATAAGAGAAAGAAACTACTGGTTTCTCGTAACCTCTTCTGAATTTATTCACCTTGTGAATCTGCCAGAAAGTAGTCAGCCAAAAACCATCTCCTTCCCACCCATGCCTTAGCCATGATATATAACATCACATATATCACATATAACTTGGCGATGACCTGTTTTGGCTCTGCAAGTAAACAGCCTGTTTGCAGGAGGTGTCAACACTCAGTTTTAGCATCTGCTGAGTTTTGTTTCTTTTTAGCATGCTCCACATTCCTCCTGGCTGTGGAGCTAACTTATCTTATTTGTTATTTAGGAATTGTTTTCCCTAGTTCCCAGAGTAACTTAATAAAATTGCTGACAAATGCAAATATCTTTTCAAGTCCGAAGTGTTTCATCGTTTGTTTTCACTCACCAGAAAGGTACTTTGCAGCTACCACTGCCATCACCTGCGCTGGGGCCTGGACTGCATCCCACCATGGGTGCTATCCTCAGACCAGCTCTGCTGCCCTGCTTGGGTGTAGGGAGACTGTGCCCAGGTTGACAAGGTCCCCACCCGCCCCAGTCATCACCAGTTCCCTGCCAGCAGGTAACAGCCTATTCGTACAATGTGCCTTTGTAAAGCATGTGCTTTGTCCCAAAGTGGGTAATCACACACTTGAACGCATGCTTTAGCATTCTACACAATTCAATTAAAAAAAACTGAAATTCTACACAATTCAATTAAAAAAAAAAAGACAGCAAGGACTCCTGCACCAAAGCCACCAGGAAGCCAAAAGAAAACTATTCTTTCACCAACTGCACACGCAGAATATGCATCTAAAAGATATTTCACATACAGGTGAAAATGGTCAGTGCAAACCTGTAACAGTGCTGGAAATACTTTCATTTACAGGCCTTGCTCAGCCAAATATTTAAGATGATAAAGTAACTGGCCTGACACCAAGTACATTTGGCAGTGGCTGCACTAAACGTTCCTGTTTTCAGTTGTAGTTCCCTTTCCCAGATGCTACTAGAACTCAATATTAGTGTCCCCAAACTAGAGCCATCTCTCTCTCTTTCTTCTGTAGATTTCTAGCACTATCCCAACTATTGCTTGTGGGAATTAATTTTCTGAGAAAAGTTAAACTCCGATACACCAAATCAGGTTTTATATCTGGTGCCCCATGTGAAGGCAGCTGGGACGCACTCAAGAGTTCTGAACCGAAATCTTTGAAAGGTTTCACCTGGTGCAAGCACCGATCCCCAGTTTCTAGCCCCAGCTCTGATGCAGAAACAGAGTTATGCACCGAGCTGCCACTGCAGCTTCTATAGAGCCTGTCATTTCCTACCTTCTCTTCCCAAAGAGATGGAGTAATTTCCTTAAACACTCGCTCAGATGGTACAAACCAGCATTCACCTTGAGACTGGAGCAGATGACACCATGTAGGTGAAAGGAAGCATGACAGAGGCCACTGCTACTCAGCACTACACAAAGACAGAAGAGGCCTCAGGGTACACAACAGAACAAGAAACTTTTTCTCCCCGCCCCCCCCACTTACCACTGATGTTTATCGATTTGTCCAGTTCATAGGGAGCATCCCTTAATGTTCTGCTTTCATGTTTCTGCTTTGTTGCATGGGTACAGAAGAGAATATTGCAAATTGATCTTTCTTCCCTGCCTTTGTTAGGAACAAACTCCTATTACGTTAGCTCCTCTGGCCTGTCATCTCATGCTCACTTTGCCTGTATATAATCAGCATGGCTAAACACCAAGGGCTGAGCTGATTAATTTCCAGCCTTCGCCCCTGAGCCCATTGATGCACTCCCCGTTTGATGATCTATGCAAGAGAGGACCACTTTTGATTGCTTGACCCCTGCCCTTAAACCTCGAGCTGTCAGCTCTAGCACCTGGCTAAGTTAACAGCGCACACATTGTGTTTATTTGGGGTTTAAAAAGAAACAATAACAATGGATTAGCATTCTCAAAACACAAAAGGGGCTGATTTTCTGCTCAGCACTGAACTCTTGCAGCTCCCTACAGATGGCAGACAATTTCGGGGTGCTTGCTACCTCCAAGGACATGCCCAGAATACAAGTTTAAACAAAGTATTTCTCACTTTGTATCTGGATACAAATTTATGAGCCAAATCCATTATGTAAAATCAGGATGGGAAAAAAACACCACCAATTAACACATCTTCATGAGTTAATTATTCACCTAATCTGGGTTTAGGGGAAATGTTACTGTTGGTACTTACTTAACTACATTTACAATGAAGTGTGCAGGGTTCATTTTTTCAGTGGTGCCAGATACGTTACTGCTGTTTGTTTCAGCTTAATAAACAGCTTTAGTTTGCATTCCAGGAAGGACCAATGAGTGATTGCTGTTAAGGCTGCAAGAGTCACAATATTACTCCTTGCACAGAGAAGGTGGTTTTCTTAAATGTCCAAATGTTTATTTAAAAAAAAAAAAAGTCATCTTGGACTCCTGAGAATGTTTGGAATGAAGGAAAAGAGAGGATAGAGATGGCAAAAGAGAGTGTGGGCAGTTGACTAGCTTGGTTTTATTTATGTATATACATATGCGTAATTCTGCATATAATAAGTTAATATTTGCAGATATGAATAAGTATTATATATCCTGTAAAATATAGACATACTGTTTCACTGTAACAACTTATCCTGGCAGCCACATCTTCACAGCAGCCTGAAATAATATGCCTGGTGCAGCAGGGGTGCACCTGTGCATCACGAAGGAGAAAAAAAAAAATCTGTATTCATGAGTGCAAATTGGGTAAAATTGACTGACTAGCAGTAGTCAGCTACAAACCTGTAATTTGAAACACTCTT
>NW_010547280.1:28072-41225 GCF_000687285.1 Phaethon lepturus
TCCCTTTAAATTCCATCTTCATTACTTACCCTGCAGATGCTTTAGGTAGTGGCTCTCTCAGAAGAGGATTTCAGGGCGCTGTTCTAGTAGTCATCATGGCGACCAGGTTAGACTATGCCTGTCCTCATGCTAGGTGGCAGATGGGGGACAATGATACACACTTCCCTGTTGTAATGCCAGATTCAGTGCCAGGTGCTGCTTTCAGTTACATGTGTGAATTAATCCCTTTGCCGGTGTTTCTATAGAGGGTAATGGACTCCAAGTGGACACCCCCCCCCCCAATCCACAAGTCCAGTCCCTAGAAGTAGATGCACTGTGCCAACTCTTCCTAGCCTTCAGGAGCCAGGGAATTTCAGAAAACATTTCACCTATCAGAGCCCCATGAAAAGCAAATGTGTTGTGAATACTTCACAGAGGATTATGGAGGCAAAAACCATACTCCTGACCTATTAACAGCTATTTATTCTTAATATTTAGTATCCTTTATAATAAATAGTTCTTTCCCTATCCTGAATCTTTTCCTTATTTATTATGAAAAGGCCGAGTGAACTTGATTTTACCTTGACTAAATAATTAGGATGTTGTAGCCTTCCCTTGTAAAAGAAAGCTTCTATTCCTCCTCCTTCACCTCTCTGCACATGTTCCTGTCTGAATTCTTCCTTCTGGAACACAAATGACCAAAACAGTGAACAGTATTCACACATGTTTTCACCCATGTTTTTCCCACAGCAAGAGTTTCATATGACACATCCCAGGCTCATGTTAACCTCTGGTCATTATTAATGACCATATATTTGTGGTCAGGAGAACTTTTAACACGCGTAGGTCTGATTCCACCATTATGTCCAAATGTTGTATTTTCTGCTTGTGGCAGAAATTCTTTTTCATGAGTCGTGAAGGCGAGGATTAAATATTTCTCTCCCTCCTCAATGACAACATTGTCCAGTTCTTTACAATGATATTCATCTCCTATCTTTGCATAATTTGCAAATTTCAGGAGTGCATCTCAATAGTTTATGCCTCAATTTCTGATGAAAACATTAAATATGACCAAGTCCAAAATGCCATCCCTGAGGACTACCTCTCACAGGCTCCCTCCAGGCAGACAGTTTCCTTTCAGCCTGGCCTTTTCGGCCTTCTCTTTGGCCAGGTTACAGTTGTTCTAATCCCCTTTCTTTCACTTTGCTTGAGTAAATTCCCTTGCAGCCATAACACCATGACCTTTGATGGAACTTGGAAATATGCCTACCCCATTTCCTTTTGAGGTTAGTCTTGCGCAGATTATGCGCGTGAGTATTATGGTTATAACCCAATCATCCAAAGGGAGGATGATTTGAGGTCTCACAAGCAATGCCTACGATTGAAGAGCTGATTCTGAAGAAATCATCTATTTTCCACAGCTGCTGGCCTTAGGACAGAGAAACAGTGGTCTTTAATTAGACATAAAAAACTTCTAATGGTATTGGAAATTTGAGTGTGAAACAGACTGATGGGAAATTTCATTCTGATGTCATCATACAGCTGAAGACCATGGCTTTGACAGACTCTTGAAAGGCCAAAATTTACTTGATTTCTTGCAATTTTTTCATTTGCTCCTAAACTTTCTACTGACACAATGCTGATATCTGTGCTGAACAATGTTTCCCATACGTGTGCTTTCTTCATTCTTTCTTTCTACAAGCTCCTCCCATTTTGAAGGGTGGGTATAAGTTCCAGATGCTTTTTGGAGTCTTTTTGAAGTCTGTTCCATCTCCTGGTCCTTGAGCTTTTCAGTTCATCTGAATTCTTACATTTGCAAAAAGCCAAAATACAGACTTCCAGGACACATTGGCCAAAGTCACAATGCTGGCATCAAAACTACAGCAAGCCTGCCCAGCACCTACAAAACCTCTGGGATGCTTAAAGTTAAGACGAAGCACACCACCGCTTCAATGGATAAGAGATACAGACCCAAACATGAGCAGAATCCGGAGGTGTCCAGTTCAGGATTCCTAGTTACCAGAACTCTTGATTTGAATAATCAGCAGGGTTTTTCTTTCCCCTTCTGCCATCTATTATTAATGTACTGTAGACTATCTATATTACTTCAGAATTGCAACAGTTATGTCAAATTACCATACAATTGGCTTTAATCCTATTTACTCATGTTTTTAATTAAAACATAATAAATAGGAAATTATATCACTGTCAAAACCTAAAACTACATTGTTTTTTAAAAATCAGTAGGTACTTAAAATACAGTAATTGTCTTAATGCAGCTTAATTACATCCTTACAAGAAGACAATTTGAAGAGTGACCTATTTTCTTCTGTAGATTTACATAATGCAGCAAGCAATCAACGGTGTCCTGGATACCTGAAGCAAATATTTTAAAGATTAAAATGACTGATGAAATAGGTACTTTTCACAGGGTTTGTTTTAATACCTCGATGGGTTTTAACCTGCAAACTATTCAGGGTGAATAGCACTCTATAATGATAATACTTCTGAGGAAAAGTGAATTTAAAGCTGCAGAAGAAAAGTTAAAAAGAAACAGCAAGAGTGTGCTGAGAGACACTGCAGTGACTAGAGTCCTGCTTGTGACACCAAACCAAGGCTTCGAGCACATAAGGAGAATGTTGGGGGAAAAAGCACCCTGACACTTTCTCATATCTTGCCCCCCTCCCCCCCCCAATAAACAAGACTGTTCAGAGACAAAAGCAGCCCTGACTTAAGGATACACTCATTTCCATGAGCCAAACTCTTTGGCAGTGCTTATATGCATAAAGGTAAAGCAGTCTTTAACTGCTTCTCTGAATGGGGACATTATTCCCAAATAACATAGCATCCCACTGCCAAAGCCAACAGGAGCCGAATGTTCATCTCCTCTTTGATCCCTGGATGCCAGTTCAGGAAGGAATCGCCTTCACCAGAGCACTTACACGTGCACTCGATTCCTTTGGCTTGGATGGCACTTCATAGGGTGCTCAAGTGCTCTGCCAAACAAGGATGGCCTTGGTTACACACGAACTGCTGTGTTAAGTCTTGGCACCAGTGAATACATCTGTGCAAAACCGAGCCCTAAAGGTCACCTGCTCCCATTAGAGAAACACTTCAGACAAACAAAACTCTCCAAGTAGCACTGCTTTCTGAAGAGTTCAGCCCTCAAGTATTCTCAGACACGCTTATATGTTTGTATCAGAACTGCAGAAAAACAGTTTCACCTACACTGATATAGAACCAAAGCCATGGACATTTCAAATGGCTCTTAAACACATTAAATACAGGCTCCATCCCTGTATTTAAATTGAACCCAGAACAAAACTACATTAAGCACCCCATACTCACACAACATGCAGAAATCAACAGGCAGACAAGGCAATGTGACCATAACTATCCCCTACATCATGTGGAATTGCTCATATTTTTCCCAGAAAATATGGGGTCAGGCAAAGTTACATTTAAGCAGCACACCAGAAGAGCACTGTGCGTCACTCAAAGAGAATTTGCATCCCATATCAAATGAAATTGCTGAGGCAGGTTTACCAGAGTTTTGACATATCAGAAGAGTAACCTCATTTGGCCAAAATCTGGACTCTACAGGGCTCCTGGAAGAAATAGAATAAAACATGAGGGAACTATTGGGCATCCTTTATGCCTAAGAAGGATCGTCACATTTCTTCCTCTTCTTTTCTAGGAAGAAAATCCATAAAAACAAAAGAACTGATGCTGCTACTCAATCTTTGAGCTGATCACTGGCCCAAGATCTGTATTCTGTCTAGATGCAGAAAATGGCTTTCTAGACTGACAACTGATTAGTATACAAGCATGATTATATGCAAATCACCAATTTCTATTGACTTAATTGTGATCTGATGTAACATGTATAATTAACACATGCATTTAAAATAAATGTATATTTAATTAACATGCATATTTATAAAATGAATATTTATATTTAGCATATAATTTTGGGTGAATTTAGGTGGCACAAAATTGAGGGGTTATCATTACTGATGAGAGCTAGTCACAGCAAAACAGCTTTCACACCTCAGGCTCTCCCAGGGGATTTCAGTCCCAATTTATCTCACCTCTGGCAGGCCAGCCTTGGGCCTTCCTCCACTAAGCCAAGACTGCAAGTCACACCACACAGATGCGAGTCAGGTAAACATCTTCATTAAAGGCTGGGGGAAAGGAGTCTCTCAAATCATGGTTTGAACTGAAAACCACAACTATGACAAGCTGAGTACAGATGAATTTGAAACCAAATTTCAGGAAGTTAAGCATCAGACTGCCAAAAATTGGTTTGTATTTCTGTTATGGACATAAGCCGCTGTGTGACTCCAGCAATTCAGATAATTTCATGGGGATAAACTTCTCTTCTGCGTAACAGAAAACACAAAGTTTCCTTATATCCTTTGGGCAGGACAGAGGTTGGAGGAATTAGGGCAACTTTATAAATATTGGAGACACTGATTTCATAGCAACACAAAGATAAGATGCCTTAAACACTCTGGAAAAGCCAGTCAGTGCAACAAACTGCAACGCCGAGGCAGAAATGTTGATTTGGAGAGTCCATCCAAGCAGACTTGCTTCTTGCTACTATTCTCGTGGACCACTGGGTTTTACAAGTCACAGCATTTATCACCAAGACATTCACTGCCATGAGTGCAGAGCACCGAAGGCATACGGCAGGACAAAATATTTGTGTAGGACAACTGAAGAAGTCATCCTTGGTATTTAAGAACTTCTCTGGTGCAAGCAAGACTTTTTAAGATAACTGCAAGGCTCTCATTCCCTGGCGCACTCCAAGGACTAAGCACCCTCCAAAAGAGCGAGCAAATTTCACTGCTTTCCACAAACAAAAAGGTGAACCACACTCCTATGACTCTATTTTTCATATCATCTCTTCTCTCCCTGAGGGAGAAATGCTGAACATGTTGCTTAATACACTGCTGGGAGGTGCTCAGTTGTGCTGGTGATGAGCATCAAATGGCAACTCATGTGAAACCCAACCCAGAAACTCAGTCATGGGCTTAAGCAGCATGCTGAGGCAGGGCTCCTGTGAAGTAACCACTTGTTTCCTACCTACCAGAGTCAGTGCTTGTATGAAGACAATTATTAAATACCCAGTTTCCTTGGGAAAAACAGGAGGAAGGCAATAGCCCTTCTCCACATGAATAGCCACCCATTTCTCCCCAGGGAGAACAGAAATGCTTTTTCTTCTTCACTTCCCAGGAAAGGCAGAAATCCCAGCTGCTGTTGCAAGGTTTGAAAATACCCTAGTGTCTTCCACTTCTACAACAGGATTGAGCATATGCTTACTATAAAAGCCTAGAACATAAACAGTTCATCTTTGCTATTCCTGCAGTGTTTTGATCAAATGTCATTAATTCTAAACAAATACTCCTCCTTCAGGTATTTAAACATCAAGTTTAACAGTTCTTGCACAGTTGATGCAATCACATTAGCCATTCAAAAACATACTAGCAAAAGAGAACATTATTACTAGAAAGACACTGTGCCTTCCAGCGCTATACAACAGCAAAGATTTCACATCTGAAATGACCTAGTCCTGTGAACACTGGGTTTGGCAGTGATGTATCTAGACAAAAATGAAAACTTACAAGGGAAAAAAAAATGATTAATCAAGCCATGCATTGCTTCATTAGTAGGATGTGATCTTTCTTCTATCACACCAGATCTATCAAATCACAGATTTTGCAGTTAATCATTTGGATTGCACATCTCCAGGAAGCCAAGGAATCAATTTACGGTTGCCTTTGTCCATTTCTTCTTCTGCCCCACTCCCCACACTTTTCTGATGTGGTTTTATTGCCTGTCCCCTCAGACAAATCTCTTCCCCACTGCTGTGAGTCTTCCATTCTGCAGCCTCCATTCCCCAGAATGGCTTTCATTTCTCACCCTGAATGCTCAACTTTCCCTTCTATTCTTTTCATCTTTGCCTACGTCTCTTAAGTCAAAGCAATAAAGAAGAACAGATTTGAGATTTAACAACTGTCAGGATGCCTTTGATAGGAGAGCACATACACAAAATGAGCCTGCATTGTGCTAAGGAAGGAAGAGCCACAAAATAGTGTTAATATTTTTGTTGGTATCAACAGGTGAATTAAGTTTTGCAACGTACAAGGCAATATCATTCCATCATTGCCAAGGTTAGTAAATTAAACTGAACTTGGGTGCTTTAGGAATGAGCATTTTTGCCGGCCTGGATATAATTTCAAATCATGGTCAAGTCTATTTTTATTCTCAAAGATTTCTTGTATGCTCATTTAAAATATGTGTTTCCAATTCATGTATTCATTTATAATATAGATCTATTTGAAGAAAAGTATGTAAGTAGTTTGTAAAGCAGCCCTTCAATCACAGTGACAAAGGCCACACCAAATATTATGCAGATAACTAAGTTGCTTCAGGGAAAATTCTGTACAAATAAATATATTAAAAAAATAATAATTATATACCTATTTTCTTCACCATGAGAATAATTACATATTGAAAAAGGTTGCCCAGAGATGCAGTGGAATCTCCCTTGTTGGAAACAGTCAAGAGTCAGTTTGACAGGGCCCTGGAAAAGCTAATCCAATGTTAAATGGATGTTAAAATAGCTGTTCCTCAAAAGCAGCACTATATGCTCACGTGAAATTACAGGCTACAAATTCCCATGCTTCATTTTCTGATTAGTCTTCCCTTTCTTTTCTCTGCCTCTCCAAAAAAAAAAAAAAAACTTACATCTGATATATTAAATAACTTGAGATCACCAGCAGTATCTAACACTGTAGTTACAAAACTTCATTTTACCTTGAATCAGTTGGTACATCTCCCAATATTCAATATTGCATGGAAAAACACTTCCCTTTACTGATACCCCAATACAATTGCCTCTGCTCAGACAAGAGTCTTCATAGCATACACTACCTCTAATACACTGTATGTTTGGATTTTTTTTTGTTTGTACATAGATTACCAAATTTTACTGCAGTTAGAAAATATATTCTATGCTCAGAAAATACCTATGTGAGGGATGAGTAAATGAAACTACACAATGTGGTAATTAGTTCTCACGCTTTGAAAACAGTTATAAATAAAAAGAAGGGAGATTTATAAATAAAGGGAAAGTGTAGGAAAAAAAGAATTATTTGATTTCAGATACAGCACAGTGTTCAGTGCTAGCATTTGTGTCAATACCCTGTGAACCATTTTCCCCTCTCTCCCTTCTTCATTGGTATCACTGTTGGCAATGAATATAGCAAAAACCTTACCTCGTTTGTTGCTTGTGAGAAGAAATGGACGGGACAAATGACCCGATAATGATTGAGAAGGCTCGTCTAATTAGACAAGACAGAAGATGGATGTTCTTGGGTATTTCTTTAGCGAGGAAATCACAGATACAGAGGAGGAAAGTGAAAATGCAGACCAACACCTTCTAAAGCAATTGCCTAACAGCCTGAAGGAGAGTTTAGGAAGCTAAGTAACTGATGCCGTGTTCAGGAGAGCGTGGGCACAGCAATCTCCCACTGAAGCCCTTTGACTTCTTCCGAGCGCTCACACCCACAAGGCACATCTGCACACTTTGGAAAATTTAGCCACTACAAAGTGCCATAGGTTTGCTAGGAACGAACACAAGGCATGCTTACAGCGCAGGAAGATTAAAGCCAGCGTTACCTTTGCTGAGGAAAAAAAATCCCAATCTCATAAAACCTGTATTTACAAAATGTGGTTTTATGATTTCTAATATAAACATGATTTCAAACACCAGAAGCAGAACTCCACAGCAGCACCCTAAACCGAGACTGCTGATCCATGGGAACAAGGCCCTGAGCAGTCTGCAGGGCAAGAGGTGACTGAGAAGAGCACTTAAGCATCTCAGCTCTGCCTTGGGAAATTCAGGTGTTGGTACAAGACTTCTTAACATACATGCAAGCATATGTCTAGAGCTAAGTGTTAGAAAAATCCAGATTCAGCCCAAATGGTACAAAGTGCAAAAAAAAAAAAAAAAAAATCCTTCTGTAATACAGTGGCTGCAGAAAAATGCATTAATAATTAAAAAGAAGATGCAGAACTATGGCCTGATCTTGCAAGACATATCACAGACAATGCTGATTTGGACACTAAAACCTGGTGCAGGTTTTTTCTTTTATACAGTTTTGTTTTATTTATTTATCCTTACTCCTACCATGCTCTGTGCCCTGTTTTCTGCTGATGTTACTTTCTGGGTAGAGACACCAAGTCCATATTAAAATAGCAGGGTAACTATCCCACTTTCTATATATGCTCAGGCCCTTTTAGGAGTGCCTAAAAGAGACATTTATTCCAAATACAAATGTATTAGTATATATAAACGTCCTCTACTTTCAGAAACATCTTGTTTAATTATGAAATTTAAGTCCAAGATTGAAATTTGTTTTTTTTTTTAAAGAGCCCAAACAAAGAGCATCAATTATTGCTGCCCTCAGTGAAACACAATAGGGGAAGCCTACTCCCTATTAGCTTGATCTCTTCTGTTTTAAGACAATGCACAGCTTTACCTATCTGGATGGTTTTTCACATATTGCCAGGAAAGTGTCGCAGAGAAAGTAACACCTTATGTTTTTATCTGTCTTCCAGTCCTGTAGCCAGGTCCAATTATAGGGAATACACACAAGCAATAAGCAACGAACATGTGCTCTCTGGGGAAAGCATTAACAGCAGCAAGATCATATCAACAATAACTTGGGAGGCATGAGGAGAGCAAATCAATGAGGGATCATGCATCTGGAAGCCTCTTCTTCAGGCAACTTTCTCCCTTGCCATCAGTCATTACCCAAGCCAAAGGTCAGCAGCTTGTCGCTTGTTTGAGGCAGACTTCAGACACCTCAGGAAAAGGCCCAGAGCTGGGAGCAAGATTAGAGCGAGATGGGCACTGTGGAGAAGCAGCTCCTGCCACCCCAAGACTCCTGCTTCTGAACTCCAGGGAGCTGCTGCTTTCCCCAAAAGCAAGGCCCAGGGTACCACTTGGGGAAACATGCATCTCAGTGCAGCACCGTCTCCTGGCCCGCCCTGAGGTCCAGCTGCTGGTTTCATCTCAAGATGATCAAAACACAATCCATCACAATACCCTTCCAAAGGCACGTCTCTGGACTACAGGACCTCATTACAACACATCTTTACAAGTCACAAAGAATATGTTTCTGAGAAGTCCCTTTCCCAAGCTGAAACAGGACATCGAGGTCTGAAGACTGAACAAAGCAGTGAGTGACCCAGACATAGGATAAGCAGAAAAGTTTCATTTACCAAGGCTATTTCCCCCCTACACTTTCAAGAGTCCCACCTCTTGTTCCGATCAGTATCTGGCATCACAGCTTACACGCATCCTTCACAGGCCTCGAAAGGGAGCGACTGTGCTTGCTCAACATAAACAGAACCAATTCAGTTTCACAGCCCACATTTAAAAATCCTTGATTAAAAAAAAGCAGCCCGTTCCCTTCAAAAAGGCAGGAGTGCCCCACAGCCTGGTTTGAAGGAACAGAGTGGTTTGGTTTCTTTTTTTACCGTGCTAATTTGGCAATCATTTAATCCTTTGTTTTGACCAAAAAAAAAAAACAACACAACCCAAAAACACCCAACAAAAAACAGAAGTAATTTTGGAATTTCAATCCTGAATTAGCAGGGTGATCCGGGTGGGGCTGGCAGGAGTCAGCCCATGCTAGGTTGGAAAGGACACATTTTATAATGTGCATAGACACAGTGAAATGTCAGTCTTACAAAAGTCAGTGCAAAATTCCCATCAACTACACTGAGGCTAGAATGTCAGCCAGCTTCTATTCCACAACCAAAGGTTTATCGCATCAATTATTTCCTAGTGGGTTTTTTTCAGTCTAAATTTATAGATGACCTTCTATGCCAAACTATGCAAACTTCCAGAGCTGAACTACACCTGTTTAGCTGATAAGAGCCACCATATTTAAGCAATAGGAAATCTGCTGAGAGAAACAGCTGCCTCAGGCTTTACTCTGCTTCAAGAAACTCAACCAAAAATCGTGTACCTCTGTTTTTTTCCCCTTTTTGCCACAGTCTAAAGCCATACAACAGGACTGTTAATAACCATTCCCTTCTCTCTCTCACACACACCCCCCTTGACAGGCTGACTGCACAATCTTCTTTCATCCTCTTTTTCTCCAGGGTAGCTGCAGGAATCAGATCACATGTAATAGCTGCCAGTGTTCCCATATAAGCATAGGTATAGATACAACTGGATCTGCTAGGTTTCTAGATAGGAATAGATGCGACCTTGTTTTTAAAAAATTTTGGACAACTGGAAAGAATCTGTTAAAATGCCAAGAAATGCGGGAGAAGGATGGACTTCACAACTCTATGAGAGTTATATTCCGAAGCCGTTTATTGTCTTGTCTGACTCCAATATATATCATAATTTTCGCTTAGTCACTGCGCACACACTCATGATTGGTTACAACTTGTTACACACACTATTGCAATTGGCTATATACAAAATATCACGCGCTGTCCACGCGCCCCTCACACAGTCAGGATTGCTGCTTGCAGGTGTTCCTGTTTTCCTCGCTTCTTCTTAGTTGTTTACCACAGCTCCTTCTCCTCAAGGCCGAGCCGTGCAGATATCCAGCTGTTTACCAGCTTCTCAGTGCCACAGCTCCTTCTCCTTAAGGTCGAGCTATGCAGATCAACGCTACAGCTCCTTCTCCTTAAGGTCGAGCCATGCAGGGTGATCCCAACAAAGAAATTCTTGCGATTCTGCAATGCTTGTACCACAAATACGGTGTTTTTCCAACAGATACATCTTGTTTATACATTTTGCTGTTAAAGATGGGCATGCGTTGGATCCTTGTAATGTTCTTAAAGAAATGTTGCAGTAACCCTTGCATTAACAAAGATGTTTTTAAAATTATTTGAAGATCCCTCTTCCCTGATCAGAATTTTACACACTGCTTTTACATGGGCAAATCAGATGAAAACCAAAGCCTGAAGAAGATCCACCAAAGCTCAAGCAGATAATAGAGGGAAAAATATTTCTCAGAACTGTGATTCTGGTGAAGCTGTTCATCCATCTAACCTTAGTGTCTTTATGCTTATTTGACCTGAACAGGTCAGGGGGTTTTTTGGTGCACAGCTCCATGGTGGTTTCAGTACTCCCTAAAGCCAGTGGGCTGGAACAAGCTTCTACACAACTTGACCAATTTAAGATCTGTACTTGGCAGAAGCTGCAACACACAAGGCAGGAATTCATCCAGGCGCTAGGCACGCACAGACCATTTTCTCCAACGATAATACTTGTCTATCCTTCTTATTGCTCTGCATCCAAAATTTCTGCTTGATTTTTTTTTTTCCCCCCAGAGAAAATGATGCCACAACACAGTTCCAATCGATACTTGACATAGTATCGGATTCCTTGCAGTAAAAAGTACTGGCATAACATCTCGTACATGCTTTCTCCAAGAAGCCTATGGCAGCATGCCTTGCCTCAGCAAACCATCAATTTAAATGATTGGGAAAAAAACAACACATAATAAGTGACAGATTTTTCAAATCAGATAAAGATGGGAACCAGATTATCTGTCTGTGGGTGATAGATTGCAGCAATAATAAATTCACTTTAAGACACTGGATCAATTTTTAATCAAGCCAAGAATTATTATTGCAGAAAGATAAAATGACCCATGAGGAGATGCCTTAATTTTCCACCAATCAAATTATAGCCTTTCTAAATAAGATGTAATGAGATCCATGGAATATCCAGGTTACACAGCCTACCTAATTACCCATGTTCCCTGTCATGTTGTGATATAGTAGTAGTAAACTGACCTCTGAATTTACCAAGATGAAAAGGTAATTAGTTTTTCCACAAGGCTGTAGTGAAAACAACAGCAATGACACATGTGACTTGGTGGAAGTAGGTGACAATCTCAGAGGTGTTTGTTCTTAAAATATACAGGATATGACCTACTGGGTAATAAACTACAGTCATTAAGCGAAGCATACCTCTGACAGAAAAACAACCACTATCTCCAAGTTGAGAATACAAGGTCTGAAAGTAAAGCAAATCAACCCATATTCCACATGAAACATTATCAGTGTATTACCACACAGGAGCTCAGCAGATGGCAGAGTGTCTTCTAATTAAAGAAATCACAGTGCCATATATAAAGGGAGCTTTCCTGAGCCACAGGCATCACAACCACAAGTATAGTTTTCTTTCCTATTGTCCTTAACCACATCAGCACTTTTTTTTCTGCAATTTGCAGCATGGCATCTTTGGAAAGCATTCCTGAACACATCCTGAGAACCTGAAGGCACACCGAGGTCAAACTCAGAAATTGTCATCATCAAGAGTTGGTAATTATTTCAGACAGAAGATCCCAGTTTTTGTGCACGCTCAGTAAGACTAATAATCTCTCCACCTGTCTTTGGAGCTAGGATTAAGAACCACATTTGCAACAACTTTTGGGGCCCGATACCTTCACCAAAGCTGTTAGTGAGAACCAACATTGAATTTTCTTTGGCCACCTCAGAAAGCAGGAAATCCCCAAGATGATTTGTCCCTGTCTGTGTGCCCTTTCCTTTGGGCACCACTGCTGCTCAGAGATAGAATGACAGACATAATTGGCTCATGTAAAGAAAGCCATCATAAAATTAATGAACTACAACAATTCATTCCATCTGCTGCCTCTTTCTTGCTAATTTATTAATAACAATTACACAAAAAATGGTATGGATTATAAATTTCAATTTCTCCTCTTTACCTGAAAATTTAGTCTGAGAGTCTCAAAAAATGATCTCATATTATACCAAATAGATTTACGGCTTATTACTAGTAATGTGGCAGTACCCAATTGACCATAAAAGCTAACTATTTAAAAGTAACTCAAATTACCCCTTCTGAGCAAATTGGATATTTGGTTTACATAGCTTGCGCTGCTTTTACGACAAGTGCCCCGCTTTGGTCACCAACTCATCATATTGTTCTGCTTGGGCCTTCTGCAGCCTGTCACCACAGGGTGCAACAGCCTATCAAGCGACAAACCCAACTACCGGTACACAACTATTCCTGCAATGGCAAAAATTAAGTGATACATTAAGAACAGGAAATACAGAACAGGTTTTTTAGAGGTGTTCACAGAATCACTAAGGTTGGAAAGGA
>NW_010547281.1:0-1559 GCF_000687285.1 Phaethon lepturus
GTGCTTGGCTGCCGGCTGGGGTTGAACCACGACACCCATCCACGTCTGGGAGGAGGAGACCAGCACCAGGCGTGCATGGGAACGTGCGAGTGCAGGGAAGAAATTTGTTTCTCACCAGCAGACTTTCTCAAAACATGAATCACATCATCAAACAAATTCTTTTAGGAGGTGAGGAATCTCCCCAAGAGCTCCCCCCAGGCGTTACCTTAACTGCAGCAAGGGAGAGGTGGGGCCGAGCCCTCCGCTGGAAGAGAAGTTTATGGGGTGGAGTTACACCCACAGAGAACAAGCACCCACCAGCTGCTAAAGGAGCAACAGAACCTTTCGTGTGAGTGGGATGAATCTGGGGCAATGCTCAGAAGAGAGCCTCAAGGACCACAGCCAAGTTTAGAAGATGCTCAAGTCAAGCGCATTAACCCAGCCCACGTACTCCGCTGCGCCGAGCTCCCCGGGCCGTTGCACAAGCCTTCCTACACCCCGGCACCTCAGCAAGGGCAAGAAGCCTAAAGCAACAGGCTTGGAAAGGCACCAGGACAGAACCAGAGCAGTACTAGTCTTAATGCAAAGAACTCCTCAAGAGATTTCTTGCAGAAAATTGCACTTCCAGGATTCAGCTCCTGCAGCCCTTTACAGAAGGCCTGTGGGTAACCTCAGCACTCCGCATCCCTAGAGAGAAATCTGCAATCACCCAGAAAATCCCCAAGCCCGCTGGAAACTGTTCCTCGTTTTGCACACAAGTCCCAGCGGTGGTGAACACTTTGGTCCTGCTGCTGCTTTAGCTTCATACAGGAGAGAAAGTGCCCCGCAGCCAGCAAGGACGGGGCGGGGAGCAAGCCCCCCGCAGCCTGGGTACATGGCTGCTGCCCACCAGGGCTCGGGCAGCACCCCGGCACACGAGTCTTAGCTTCCCCACACAAAACCAGACCAGGACCCTCCAGGGATTCGCACCACTTTGAGAAACCGAGGAAACACTAGAAGACATTACTAGACCAAGCACGGCCCGATACATCTACTCACAATGAGCCTCCGAGCTCTGCCCTGCCACCCAACCAGAGCAGACCCTTTCTAAAAATCTCCTTTGACAACCTCCTCCTCTTTTGCAGATGACCCCGGCTGCAGGAAGCAGATTGAGGGACCCAGCAAGGGCAGCCTCCCGACTCCAGGATTTTCTGAAGCAGTTTTGTTGGAACTGGCAACTTAATTAGCAAAAAACATCCTCCGGTATAATTTAGGAAGAAACATTATTTCCCAGTTAATGAGAGAAATATTTTAATTACAGTATTTAACAAGTTATGACTACACCAAAATGTTCTCTTGGGAAGGTTGCACATATTTTCCCTGAACTTCAAGCAAGGGAGAGCAGAAGAGGGAAGGGGAGAAAGCGCAGCAGGAAAACCGCAGAAAGGAAGACAAGCAGCAAGGAAAAGCTTTGTAAGAGCAACAGCAAACTTCCCAAGCCCCCGGTCAGCCATCAGCTGACGTAAAACGAAGACAGACCGGCTAACAGCGTTTCAGTGGCTCCCTACCCGTACCAGCTAAGGAATACAAGTCCCTTCGAT
>NW_010547282.1:0-1714 GCF_000687285.1 Phaethon lepturus
ACTACATCATAGCTGTCCCGCTGCACAATGATTTCCCAACTCCTCCTGTTTGGTGCCCATGCTGCATGCATTGGTGTAGATGCACCTGAGCTGCACTATCAATTTCAACTCTGGCACGCCACCCCTAGGCTCAACTCTAGTGAGCCTGGTTTTATCCCCTTCCCCCTTCAAATCTAGTTCAAAGCCCTCTCGATGAGACCTGCCATAGTTACTATCAGCTTAACTTTATGATATAGTTTAGATGAATAATAACACAAGCCAAGTGGCAAAATTCCCAGTGTGGCAGCATTAAAACAAAAATGCTTAGGGGCCAGAATATGTTAATGACCAAGGTATGGTTGACCCCCTACTAAGAATCAATACAAAAAAGCACAGACAGCAAGAAATCAACATGGTATGGCCATACTATGATTACATAGTATAAATAAACTTGGTAATTATGAAAAACAGAACATTAAAATAAATCATCTCTTCACCTGGAAGAAAACACAGTCCCTTCAAAACTAATATCCTATGTTGGTACAAACGACTTCTTAATGTAATTGCTACAGTAGAATTCTGTCAGTATTGAGTTGATTGAAACTCAGCAAATATATTTGCTCACTCCAACTGAATCAACAGTTTATTAGAAAATGCCTTTCATATAAATTGCTTTCCTGTATCCATAGAGAAATATGTCATTTTCATTCTCTGAAATTGCTTTAACTGTTAACAGCTATTAGAGTTTAATTAATTTCCAGACAAACCTTTACATTGTAGGAGCTAAGAAGCAAAGGAAGAAAAATGTGTAACTGGGCATTAAGTGGTGCCCCCAAGCAAGTAATCTTCCAGTTCTTCATGTTTTCATTAGCAGTCTCAGCTACGCAACCACAGTTCTAGCCCATAACTTCAACATCTTATCAGTTTGTGCATACTCTTCTTCCCTCATTAATGGCTGCAAACACAGAGGTCATACTTTCTGGCACCTTGGTCATGGCCATATTGCTCCGTTGCACTACTTTTATTACAATCTTTAGCAAACAATATTATAGGAAAACAGAAAGTGTTATTCTATAGCAATCCAATGAGTAAACTGAAATAGTTACTCCTTGGGACCAATGAAACCTCCTCAATCACACTAGGAAACCATACAAAGAATTAGTCAGTAGCTTAAAAATTTACAGTCTTCCTTATCAGAAAAAATAATTACCTGTATGCTATTAGGAGTTAGGCTTTGACGAAGAGGAACATTAAATGTAGTCCTTTTCCCTTTTTGTTACTATGTTTGATTTTTTCTCTTTGTGGTACATGAGAGATTTGAAACACCAATAGTCACCTGAAGAGAATAGCACTGCCTAAGCATCAATATCAACTTTTATTGAAATTAATTTAATCTTTAGTCTGGTTTAATGAAAGCTAATCAATGAGTTCTTGGTACACATCCAAAAAATATGAATTGTTCCATACAGTCTTAGCCAAAATGAGTCATGTCAGTGAAAACCACCCTTTTCACAAGTATCTGCAAAACCATAAAAGATTGCAGGAAGGAAATCATGTGACATTTTATACCCATCATCTGAAAGTTATTAATAACCTTTGGAGTTATTGTGCAACCTGGGCTCATCAATCCTAATCAACTTCAGCTCTAAATCCCCCTGAGGCATGAACTGACAAGAGCAAGGTAAGGTTGGCTTGGCAAGGAGGATCTTGCAAGGGAAAGAGTCTGAATGTTTGT
>NW_010547282.1:1792-17420 GCF_000687285.1 Phaethon lepturus
GGAAAGAGATCCTACTCCATTCTCACATGGAGAACATGGAACTGCTATGCAAAATGCCCAAAAACGGGCAACAGAGAGCTAGCTGGCAGTAGTACTTAGTTACATCTCACAAAAAGGAGAAGTATTAGGCCAATTCCTTCTGCCTGGGAGCTCTGGCAGCCTTTATTTATGTGTCTCCCTATTTGACCTGAGGCAAAATGTCTCTGCACAGCTCCTGAGCTCAAACACGGCATAGCTAAGATCAGGATTGTAAAAGGTCATACTTAATAGATTTTGAAATGTGCATAGCATTCAACACTAGCACAATTAAAAATTTTTTAGTTCTAGAGGTATTTCCAACTCAACATACAGAAGAACAATGTTAGTGAAGAGAGTGAATAAGCCTAATAGCCCAGGGTATTTTGCAGAACATTAATGCTGGGAACTCAAGAGAGGAACTGGCTTTCAGTGGTTGTTTGCAAACATCATTTGCCTTCCTGTTCAACCAATTACCCTGGAAACAGGAAGAGAAAGAAAACGTGACACAAAGATTTTTAAGAACCTTAATATTTTGGAACTTTTCAAAATTGCCTGACATACTTTCTCTAAATTCTTTCTAAATAATTTTCATATTATACCACATCAAAACCTGAAGAAGCTCAAATTGGTCCTGGACATGAGCAGAATCCAGAGTTATCAGAATCCACAGCCATAAATTACCCAACTCAACATAATGTCTTTAGAGATAGAACAGGGGGAGAAAGTGAGAGGCAGTAACATTCTCCATTCTTTTTTTTTTTATCTTAAGTTGTCTGAAATCTTTTTTATGTCATGCTTTCACAATACTGTGACTCTGTTCACTTCCAGAGAGTTGTGCTAATGCTTGAATTACCTACAAAGTAGAAAATCAGATCCCTCTTCAACACAAAGGATTTGAATTTTAAAAGCCACACTCATTTTACTTAAGAACAGCAGTCTAAAAAGGTTACAAAGTGATAAGAACTTCTTGCCAGTTAGAAACCATGAAATATGCTTAGAAATTAGTTTTTAGTTAAAGCTGGCTTTTTGGAGCATAGTGTAGCTAATGTTCATCGTGCTGAAAAGTGTAACTGAGAGATTAATTTATTGTTAATAATGTATCCAGAGAGTCTCACCCTTTTTTCTTTTTTTTTCTTTTTTTAATATGCTGTCATTACCTGCACAAAAAAAAAATTATTCTGATTCTTTGTCACTGCTCTGATTCTTTATATCTGCTCTGATTCTTTATCACTCGAAAGTGTCTGGCCATCTACTTTCTTTGAAGCTGTACATTTCTTTGACATTTCTTTGAAGCTGTACAGACCTCTTAATTCAGACTCATTTTCTGCACATGTTCAAACAATATTTCAAATGGATTGTAGCTGTTTGTAAACATGTAAGTCACATGTTTCCTCTTGAGTTGATTGTGCACAAGCACTTTAGTATAAGCATACAAATATGCTTTTCCATTTCCATATATGTGTGCATAAGTGTAAACATTTCTGTAGAAATACACAACACAAAGGTACTGTAAGGGAGGGGACTTCTCATGGATCAGGCTACACCTAGGACAACACCAGACAGTAGACACCCCCATAGATGACATCCATACCCACAGTATGGAGTCAGAGAAATTAGGTCAGACATCAAACCATTTCTAGATATGATACCTTCAGGATGATGCAGACACATCTGACTCCAGCTGAGCCACAGGAAAAGGGATTGTTCTTTGCTTTAAAAATCAAAACATAGGACATTCTGAGTTTCATGGATGAGCAATTTCTACTTCCGTATCTCTAACCAACTCGTCTGATATTCAGAAGAAGAATGTTAAACTAAAGATTGTGTCTGGAGGCCCTGCAGTCAAAGTCTTCATTGTGCCCTCAGGAGCACTGTCATCGCAGCCCCCGTACAGAAGAGCAAAGTTCCCCCAAGTCATCGTCCTTGACTGCCAGAATAACACCAATGACTGACCCCTGTGCAAAGGGGGCCACTCTTACAGCACTGATTGCATCCCTCTGCCCATTCTGGTGTTTAGCAACACATTGTAAACAGATGGCATATGCTATATGGCACAATTACAGCTTCATTTCTTCCAGGTTTTTATATTTTTATATTTTTATTAGCTGTTCCATGACTCATTTTGCAAACGGCAAGCGTCAAATAACCATAATGATAATTCTTCTGGTCTTTACTACAATCTCTAATGTTCACTGTATGATTTAGCTAATGCGTGTTAAAACATACAAATAAGATGACAAAATACATCTGTACCTTATTTAGTAAAACCCTGGGTAAAAGCAGTTCTGTACAATTAAAAATAATTGGCTTAAGTAAATTTTCAAAACCAAGATCATTTCAATTTCTGAGGGAACAGAGATTCTTAGAAACAACAAGTTTCACCTTTGCTTCCTGTGGTATCATAAGTTGACCTCATGGAGAAATTATTGAAATTCTGCTGTTGTGTTTTAATATCACATCAAAGCATAGCACAATCTTCATTTAAAAAAAAAAAAAGTCAAATACCTCAAATAAATGAGAGTTGCAAGTAGCTTCCAACAGCAAATGCCAAGTCAAAAGGAGTCATCCACACCATAAAGAAACTAGAAAGGCATCTCTGTAGGAGATCAGGTGCAACATCTTTGATTCTCACCATCTGCCTTGCAGTGAGAGCCTGCTCCAACACAAATGGCAAGGGTTTGCGTTTCTATCCACAGCAGCATCCTCAACTAGAGCCCATAGTTCTGGCAAATTCTAAGCATAATGTAAAGCCTCTTTGAGCTTACATACTAAACTTGCCAATGTACATAGGAAGCCAACAGCATTTTAGCCTAAAAATAAGCAATTTCCAGCAGAGCACATTCAAATCTGCATCTCTTGAAATTCCAGAGAGACATTCTACTCAGATGCCCCATTTTAATACGGCATTTCTAACCCAAAGCCAAAATCTCTGCCCCAATTTCATCAACTGCTGTTGAAAACCTGATCACACAAAAGGCATAATGATATTGATGGATCGACTACATCAGTGGACAAGGGAAGAGGTGGGGTGATTACATCAGTAGAAAAGAGAAGAGCTATGGATGTCATCTATCTTGACTTCCGTAAGGCCTTTGGCATGGTGTCCCACAACGTCCTTCTCTCTACATTGGAGAGATATAGATTTGATGGGTGGACTGTTGGGTGGATGAGAAATTGTTTGGATGGTCACATCCAGATGGTAGTAGTTAACATCTCAATGTCCAGATGGAGATCTGGATGATCTCCAGTGATGACTGGTGTCCCTCAGGGTTCTGTACTGGGACTAGTACTGTTTGATATCTTCATCAATGACAGAGACAGTGAGATCGAGTGCACCCTCAGCAAGTTTGCAGAGGACACCAAGCTGAGCGGTGCAGTTGACATGCCTGAGGGACAGGATGCCATCCAGAGGGACCTGGACAAGCTCGAGGAATAGGCCCGTGTGAACTTCATGAGGTTCAACAAGGCCAAGTGCAGGGTCCTGCACCTGGGCCTGGGCAACCCCCAGTATCTGTACAGGCTGGGAGATGAAGGGATTAAGAGAAGTGCTGCGGAGAAGGACTTGGGGGTGTTGGTGGATGAAAAGCTGGGCTGGCAATGACTGCTTACAGCCCAGAAGGCCAACCATATCCTGGACTGCATCCAGAGAACCGTGGCCAGCAGTTTGAGGGAGGTGATTCTGCTCCTCTACTCCACTCTGGTGACACCCCACCTGCAGTATAGTATCCAGCACTGGAGCCCTCAGCACAGGAAAGATATGGACCTGTTGGAGAGGGTCCAGAGAAGGGACACAAAAATGATCAGTGGGATGGAACACCTCTCCTATGAGGACAGGCTGGGAGAGTTGGGGATGTTCAGCCTGGAGAAGAGAAGGCTCTGGGGAGACCTTAGTGCAACCTTCCAGTCCTTAAAGGGGGTATATAAGAAAGATGGGGACATTTTAGCAGGGCCTGTTGTTATAGGACCAGAGGTAATGGTTTTAAACTAAAAGAGGGTAGATTTAGACTACATCTAATGAAAAAAATTTTCCGCAGTGAGAATGGTGAAACACTGGCACAGGTTGTCCAGAGAGGTGGTAGTTGTCCATCCCTGGAACCATTTAAGATCAGGTTGGGCGGGGCTCTGAGCAACCTGATCTAGTTGAAGATGTCCCTGCTCATTGTAGGGGAGTTGGACTAGATGACCTTTTAAGGCCCCTTCTGACTCAAACCATTCTGTGATTATATATGTGAAAATTCCTGTTATCTTTCACCTTTGCACTGACTGCTATGTTGGTAAAACTTATTTTGAAATCATTCAGACTACCTGTCTTCATTAAAAGATTCATAGCAGCAAGAGAATAAAAATGTTGGGATACATACTATTTGCACTCACTAAGCAAAGATATTCTTCATTAATTTAAAAATCTACTCTAAGTTCTCCCTTCTTTCTATATCTGACTGAATTATTAGAAAACTTAGAGCACCAGCTATGAAAATCCTTCAGTAATCATTGTTATACTGCAAGCAGTAAAAAAACCCCACACTTAAACATAATTAAACAGTACTCTGTCAATAGCTTTATATAAAACATGATTATTTACTGCTGTTTTGAAAGCTGTTCATTTTCTCAAGAGAAGAATGCCCCATGTGTTTATAGCCAGAAACATATATTAGAATGTTTTATACTAAAAATTATGTAGATTGTACTAACCAATGATCATAACTGATTTGGCAATTAGCAACTAAGTTGCTAATTATATGACAACATATTTGCATAGAAATCTTAGCTGCACTAATACAAAGACTGATTGGGTCAATTTCCCCACACCGATTTGATCCTTTCCTTCACATTCACAGTGGGCATTAGCTTAATCCTATAAAGACTATCAGGATAGGATTTGTAAGATATGCACAATATTTTTACCCAAGGCTTTGTTTGATTTATGAAGTCCTATATTACCAGCTGTGCCAACATAATGAATTCTAATCAGGAAACTGATTCCCTTTTCACACATGAAAACAAGGCTGATCTGTGTTAGCTATGTCTACACAAATTTGCATTTCAGTTGGAGTTTTGAAATCAGCAACATGTACCTTTTCGTTCATTAAACCCATCCAGGCACATCCAACACCATGAGTGAATTTACATGTGGCTATGTTAAAACTTGTAACTCTTGCTGATGCTCTTTTAGAAGTCAAAGCAATCATATACACACAAAAAGAATTATGAAAAAACAAGCTTTTAGGAAAGTCAGTTTGTAACATTTGTTATGAACTTGGCAAATGTTTTCACACACTGAGACAATAATGGATACAGGCGGTGTGATGTAATTTATGAGCACTTCAGCTGTGTGTTAGGAACAGAATGACCATGGTGCTTTGCCTCATTAACATTTGCTTTCCCTGTGCAAGTCCCAAATAACCTTCAGTTCAGGATCTTGAGTCCTTTTTACATTATGAAAACACTGTAGAGAGTGCTAAAACTCTTGACCTTTGGTCATCATGCAAATATTCGGTCAACACCCGCATTCAGACACTTCTGTTGATTTCATTTTTCCAGAGGAGCAGAGATCAAGTGCCAGACATAAGCTCTGAAACCCTTACATGCATCTGCATAGACATTTTTGGAGGCCAAGGGCTGTTATGCAGACATTCACTCACTGTTCTGCAGTAATTCAGGTGTTTACAGACAGAGGAGAAGACCTGCCTTTGGCCTAAGAGCAAGGTTGATATTTTTTATATTTGCAATGCTAAGATTATTATCTTTCACTGTAACCTTTGAAGACAAGCCTGACTTGTAGCAATAGTTTCATTAGTCCAGACTAGTTTAAAAATATAGACAGCTTTTGGAAACATAAAGTTAAGGTGATATAGCTGTTTAACAATTCCAACATAGGGAGCAATTCATGGCTTATCATAAACAACATGAAATTGGAATGAAAAGATTTCTACAGAAATCTTTTTTCTAGAAAAGTCTAGCAGATATATTACTAGCCCTGCTGTAAACTCCGTCACTGGAGAAAAACATGCAAAAAATACACACACATACATGTCACATATATAAGTTATTCTTTCAAGGCTTTTGTTGATAACAACATTGCTGTTGCCAAGATCACCCACTTTTTCTTCTTTTTTTAACCCAACCCTCTACACCATCAACTTCCCTTTCTCACTTACAGCTGATTCTGGATTTCTCTCCTCACCTCCAGCTCTGCTTGATCTGATATACTTCTTAAAATGGTGTCAGATCTGGCACTGTCTCTTATTCTGCCCCAGTAACACAGGTTTTCACAGGCTGTTACTGAAACGTTCTCAAACGCACTGTCTTATGGCACACTGCCAAGAACCAGGAAGGTTTCTGCAAACTGATGTCCCAGGTTAACACTTCCTCCTCCCAGTGCCAAAATGAAACTACATTCTGCTGTGATGTGTGTAAAAATCCATTGTTACTTATGGAACCAGCTGGGGCAGGTTCATTTTTATTTAGCTGAATCAAAAATGCTTGTCATTGGTTTGTTTTGGTGCATATAGTTTCTTGTATCACCTTGTTGGCTTTATGTTCCACTCATGCTCTCCAACTACCTATTTCACTCATTTGCTACAACTTACTTAAAATTAGCTTTAAGGTCCTTGGAGTAGCAACTTTTTTCTAGCTACATGGTCATTCAATGGGGGCTAAAACTTTATTTAAGCCTTTAGATTTTACTACAATAGAAGCAAGGAAAAAGCATCATGACAGCAAAGCTCTGCTTTGTTTTCTCGCGAGAATGATTGTTAAATTGATCACAAAACTCAGAATGATTTTTGTGTCTTTCTGGCAATGCTATGAGTCATCTGTTTGTTCTCTTTCGTCCTTTTCTTTGACGACCTACCTTGGCCACCATGTACGCAAGAGCAGTAATTCACCCCTGTGGTGAATCACTATTCAGGATTTAGATGTTTCCAATGAGTCATACTTAACCTTATAGGAAGTAGAACACTTAGACTACATAAATTGTGCACTTGAACCATGGTGTGTTTAGATGTCCATGACTGGAAAACAAAATTATATATTTCAGTGGCAGAAGTAAAATGTTGAACAGTAGTCCCTACTTTAAACTCTGCATAAACAAACCCTTTTTTTTTAATTCTGTTAAAAAACATTGGTCAAAGTAGACATGACAGAGCGCTCCCTTGCAAAATTTTTTCCACCACTGTAACCATGGGCTTAATAGTCTTAAGAACAAATATTTCTAACATCATGTTCCCCATCTGCAAAACCTGATAATATCAAAAACTCCTCCCCACAAAACAACAGAATTTATAACCAGAGATTCAGAATGAATTAAGGGGTTGCATTTCACAAATTAGGCACACTCAGATCCACTGCTCAGGAAAATTTATTATATTGCATTTCTTTTCATCTGCTCTTCTTTGCTCTGTATTATCCAATGCTAAGTGCCTGCCTTCTGTTATAGAAATTCCCTGTTGAGGAAAAATTATTCATAATCAGCATTCATTCCCATGCGCCTGCACAGACCACCTGTAGTTAATGAGAAAATATAGTTGTCCTTTTTTTTTGTTTTAATTTCCATTGTTATTTAAGAAAGGAACTATCTCTTCAGAACAGGAAGTATCAGAGAGACTGAAATGGGCAAACAGAACAAAATAAGGCAATGGGGTTTGCAGGCAGTATGTTGCCAAAGTAATTTGTTGGCTCCAAAGTGTGTGCTGGGGGAGATATTAAACTGAAGCTGTACCCCTACACAGCAAATTCAGACTCCAGTTTTGATTTGTCAGCAGGAGGACTCTCGCTGCTTTAAGTGCCTCCTGAAATTTGCCATAACTGGCTCCCTGATGAACCCTCCTTCTCCAGCAGTGACCACAGCACCAATGATATTCTACCAATATTCTCGCACTTTTCTGTTGAGACAGGGAAAATGACTGAAAATTGCTTAGTTCTGTGAAAGAAAGAATGCAATATGATATGCAACAGCAGTGTATTTTACCTGCATCATCTGTGAGGGGCAAGTAAGTTTTAGTTTTGTTGGTTATAATAAAACTTCAAACTGTATTAACAAATGTCATGTAAAATATTATTGATAACAATGATGTGTAATCAAGTTAAAAAACAGCTTTCTTCCTTTAAATCTGCAGAGATGTGAAGAGACACCATTGGCTTTTGTGCACAAATTACAAGATACCTGGATTAACAAAGTGCAAATTAGTAAAGCTTTAACATATTTAAAGGCATTCAGATCAAAACATTAATTATCTATCTTTGCTATGTAAAATGTGGTTAAGACTAGAAATTACGCATTCTCTTGTTAAGACAGTGACACTGAAATCTTGAAGTGTCTTAAATGACTGGTACTTCACTTGTATGTTCAGCCTCTTAGTTTCAGCTGAAGGAAACAATGCATTTATGCTAATGTAAAACTTAAAATTATAAAAGATAACAATGGATAGAGCTTGCAGGTATGCCTAATGCAAAATACTGCTAGTGCAGATACCCTACATATACAATTTTTTTGTTTGTTTAGATTCTAAAATGTACCTGGACAGAATAGCAAGACAGTATCCTACTCAAAGCTGATGTATACCAGCATGTCTGTTCAATGGACACAACAGGAAATAAAATTACTAAGTCCTTAGTATTCAAATTCACGTCTATAAACAATTTTAAACACTCAGTAGATCATCACACATGTCAGAATATGCATATTTTATTGTCAATGCACACGGTAATGTTTTATATTACCACAATATTTCAATCTCGAACAGAATACAATCATCTCAAGGTTGCTAAAGCCCATGTTCCAAAATGGTAAGTCAAGTATTGAGTTATGTACTGTGCCTTCCACCTTAAATAGGAAGAAAAAAAACTTGGTAAAGTTAAGTTACCTTGGACACTGATGCAACAACTATTTGAAAATGGTTCTGTAGTAATAATCGTGTTTCTGGCTGCAGTCCTGTGGAAAGGAAAACGAGTAATTTCTGCTAAACAGTGAACTTGATCTTCATCCACAGACAGTATTGTAATACTACATAGTTATTCATATAACAGTGATTTCTAGGTTAAGTTCTGTAAACGAAGTGCAAGTACATGTATTTAGAGATCAAAAGGATGCATGTGTGTGTCTGCATGTACCGAACTGTCTCTTATGAAAACCTTACACAGCGTATTGCTTTAAAAAACTTAACTTTCTTCATAACCGGGGCTTATGTGGAATGCTATTTATGTGGTTGTTGAGGAATGCTATTTTCTCCCTATTATAAACACTAATATAAACACTATAAACTCTAAACAATTTGCCAGTGGCCACACTTAGACTGTGAACTAAATATGGGTCTTCCAAGGCATGTGTTAGTGCTCAAAGTTCTTAGACAACAATTCTCAATCCGCAGAGTGTGAAACACCAACACTAAAGATCATTCTGTGTGAAAAGACAGGGGGTAATAGTTTTAAACTGATAGGGGGTAGATTTAGACAAGATCTAAAGAAGAAATTTTTCACAATGAGGGTGGTGAAACACTGGAACAGGTTGCCCACACTGATGGTAGATGCCCCATCCCTGGAACCATTCAGGGTCAGGCTGGATGGAGCTCTGAGCATCAGGTGACCTAGTTGAAGATGTCCTTACTCATTTCTGGGGGGGTGGGACTAGGTGACCTTTAAAGGTCCCTTCCTAATCCAAATTATTCTACAAATCTATGGAAAAGAAAGATGATTTTCAGCTACAGCATTTAGGCCAGCTGGAGAAGAGTGAGATTGTCATTTGAGACCTTTCTAAGTATCATGGGCTGAAAGCACAAGCCTGAAAGCATCTCTCAGACAGGATGAGGTTTAAAATATATTTGCCCAGCTCTCAATAAGGTGGTCCTTGTACATGCTGGAAAAACAAAGCAGCACAGACACTTGACATGGTGGAGACCCACCTGAAAGCACTGCTAATCAAGACCTGAACCCTATCTGCCCTGTATCTAATCTAAATCTACCCTCTTTTAGTTTAAAGCCATTACCCCTTGTGTCCCATTGCTACAGGTCCTGCTACAAAGTCTGTCCCCATCTTTCCTACAGATCCCCTTTAAGTACTGAAAGGCTGCACTAAGGTCTCCCCAGAGCCTTCTCTTCTCCAGGCTGAACAACCCCAACTCTCCCAACCTGTCCTCACAGGAGAGCTGTTCCATCCCTCTGGTCATTTTTGTGGCCCTCCTCTGGGCCCTCTCCAACAGGTCCATGTCTTTCCTGTGCTGAGGACTCCATCATATAAACCTGCTTGTTGAGCTGTCACAGACTCCTTGACTGGTTTAATTTTGTTTCCCATACCCCAAGCAAATGTTCTATTGGCTGCTTTGAAAGAGGCGTTAGGCCCTAATACTAAGGAAGAAATCACAGCCATGAATCCATTTGCTGCTTACTGGTGACATGCCACCATTTGCATTGGTCATAGGGATCTCCAAGCTGGTATTTCAGGGTTAGTGCCACACTGTGAGAACCAGGTACATGGCTTCCAGAGGTGAAGGAGCTCAGATCAGGGTATCCAAGAGCTTTGTGTGTCATCTTCTATTGTGCTGCATAAAAATGTCTTAACATTGAAAAGGGCATGGTCTAAGCAATACTTAACACCTGTTGGTGGGTGCTTGGTTTATGCACTGAGGTCCTCCAATAAGGTATTAATAAAAAATGAAAAATACATTTAAAAAAGGAACGAAAATTTAGCTTTCATTTCAAGTAAATTAACTGTAATGTTTACTTCTGTAAGAGAAACCTGCAGCCTGTGAATTTCACTAGCTGAAAAGGTACCTCAGATTAGCTTTTGGCACGCTGTTGCCACTCATAAATTCCTTCATGTTCCTGGTACCTTTTGTCCTATAAGGACATAGTTCACAGTAAGTTGTGGTTTAATTTATCCTGAGATTTCAAGTGCCTGTAAGGAAACAATTGTTCAAGCAACTGTAGAGCTTTCCACCTAAATGTTAGCCCCCATTCTGGCTGACCAACATATGTTTACTCTTCTCTGCATGTATCGGTTCTGAGTAGCTGAATCTCAACACACAGCTTAAAATACTGTTAGCTGAAGTGTGGAATATTAATTGCAGCACTTAAAAAAAATCACAGACAATTTGAATCCTATGATTTTACCACTGTCCAGCTAAATATTCTAAATTGAGACCTATCAGTTTGCAAATGCTGATTAAATTCATTTGGCTGGTATGGTCACTAATGTTTTAGTTCGTGAACTTCACTAATGTTAATGAACCAGGCAAATACAAAGATGGCTGTGTGCATAATGTGCTTCTTGTTTGAAGATTACTACTACGTAATACTGAAAATCTTGCACATAAATCTTCATGATTTTACTTTCCTGAGTGTACATGAATTCTAATACTCATAAATAGTATTACAAGAGTATTAGAATCTCCAGCCTGTTATAAAAGACAAAGCCTTTTATTTTCTTGCCCATTAAAGGGTCCAAGTCCTTCAGTCCAAAGCTGAGACAGGGAAACTGCTGAGCTACCATACCCAGGTAGTCTCTGTTTTTCCCAAATCTATCTACCTAAGTTCCAACTAAAGCAAGCCATGGTTTTGTTAAGATACGTACACATGCCTTGTACGACCTTGACAGACTCTAACAAGAACTTTTTTCCTGATAAGGCTTTTGGCATCTGTCAGGAAGGAACTATTGGAAACCAGCAGTCTGACATCAACTTAATGATGAAAAGTTTTCTCATCCCATGGGGATAGTTTTCTAGAAAGATTTCTTTCAGAGGTGATCACCAGGTGACTGAAATTCTTCATTCAACAGTTTTCAACTCTCACATGCCAATATACTAGAAACAAAGCATAAAATGTGCTGCAGGCAGGCCATTCCTGTTTCTATTTTTGACAGCAGCTCTTTTTCACCGTGAACCACGTCGGGCAGAGTTTTGCATGCAGACTAGAAAATAGACATCACATGACTGCCAAGTTTTCTATGAGCTGAATGGATGTTACTTATACACCAGATTACTCAGAATGTGCACTGAACAGCAGTAACATAAATGCTCTTAATCTGTCTGATTTTTCAATTCTAGACTTAAAATGCTTAATGCTAAAACATTCCTCCTTTTCATCATAGATTTTGAAGCATGCAATAGCCCAACAAAAACATCTTTCCACTTCTTGGTTGTTTAAATTAAAAAAAAAAAAGTAAAATTCAAACATTCAGTAGTTTAAAAAGCCCTTAAAATAATTCAGAATTCATCATAATAACATTATCATACAAAAGGAGTTTGTAAAATATATTTTTACTGTAACAAGAATGCCATGAGTAAATGAATGTATCCAGACTCTGAAATCATGTTAATTGCATTCTTACTATATAATTCTAGTTCTTAAATTCAAGTAGTTTTGAGACTTATAAACATGCTAAAGTAGTACTTAAACAATAGATTACATCTAAATGAATGCAACATTTTTGCACACATAGTAACCAAACATGACATGCACAGAACTAAATTTTAGTCTGCCTTTACAAGTTATAGTTTAAACACAGATTTTTAATGGATATCATTTATACTTGTCCAGCTGGTACCTCCTCTTCCTTTTATTACTGTGGAAAAATCTTCACAGAAGATCTGATGGTGTTGATATTAGGAATCAATCTTCTTTCCAAAAGCGTGTATTACAAAATACCCCTCAACTAGCTACACGGTATATATGTGACATATTGTCCTATAGCATTCACTTTGTAGATAGCAGCAAATTAAAATCTCAGATTTCCATGGTGATACAGACCTGTACATTAGACTACCCCTTACTCTTAGATGCCAACAGCTGAACCATCCATTCTACATTTCCAATACCAGGACCTGCTGTTATCTTTTTGTGGTGTTCAAATATTAAGGCAGGGAACTGCACTTTAGCCAGAGTTCCTGGCTGCCTGTAATTCCTTCAGCCTCTGGAGGACTTCTGGCAAGCTCCTTGCTGTGGATCATTGTCTCTTTCTGCCCATGCAGTCTGTCGTAGGAGAGCAGCAAGCATCCACACAGGGTGATGGGAACACTCATGCTACAGCTGCCCATTAGACCCATTTCCCCATTTGCCACCTTCATGGAATCTAGTAGCAATTAATAGCTTCATAATGAGAGTTTCAATCTGCTCTTTTTTGAACTTAGAGAATATGGTCAAGCATATTTCAAGAGCCAGCAGTTCAGGAAGTTCTCACAGGGAGAATTTGCTAGGGAAATACTTCTGATGGAGAGCAAGCCAGTCTTCACCTTCTAACTGCAAAATGTATGGTGGATTTCTAAGGAAGTAGGTGAAGTGACATAAAACACAGTTCAAGGACCTGTCCTGAAATTTGGCTCATTCTGGGAATGACAGATCTCTAAGTCTTTAAGAGATCCCATTGGAATCTGCAAGTTGCTGGCTAGAAATGTATTTTGACTTGAAAAAACAATTAAAAATCCTAAAAAGTTTCTCCTCTAATTTTTTTCCTTCACTAGAAGATCTGATATGTTGCCTGACAAAGTTATTTATTTCCACTGCCCTCTAAGAATTGAGACATTAGTGGATGAAAGCAATGTTGTAGATTAAATAAATTTGAATTTTAATAGGACAATTATCTTCTATATATTTTTTAAAAACAAAAGAATTCTTAGAGCACTAGCATGAAAAATTCTGACCAGTATCTGTACTCATCACATATAATGCCCAAGAACACCCCTTTTATTGATTTCTTATCCCAACCTTTACATATGAAAAGCTTTTAGTACAACTATAATTGCCTACAATGCCTTCTACTTTCCTCTTCTCTGTGTGTTGCACTACATCATTGGACTTAGCAAATCTGTAGTCCACCCTTTCCCTCTTGGGATCCTCACAACAGAATAATCATTATCCAGCTCCAATTTCCAGTTTATCTTACTCTTCCTCTGGTGATGACATAATGCCCAAGGTTCAATTACAGAGTTTTATCTGTATGTCAAGCTCTCTTCTAAGATATTCTCCTCTAACAGACAATAACAAACTCCTTGGTGGCCCACGATCAACACAATTTGCCTGCAGCATTTTGCTTCATCTCCTGCTAGTTTCCAGCTTTCTGGCTGCCACATCTGTCTTCTTCAGGCTGGATACGGCAGAGTCTGCCCTGCTGCCAGATTGAGCACATTGCTTGTCCAGTTCCCCAGGCCACTCTGGTCCTGCCTAGTAATTGTGCTTGCAATAGAGACAAAGAAAAAAAAGATTGCAAAGTAAAAAGTGAACATTATGAAATACAAGTAATAACTGCTACTTAAACCTTGGTTTGAAATAGAGATTTGTTCAATGCCATCAGTTACCAAAAGTGAACATTAAACTAGTGAAATATACAATCAATAAACAGCAATAGAATTGGGTTCTGGAAATTACTGTGAATTTCCCCTCTGAACAAAGTCAGATCCCAGACCCAAGAGCTAAAAAGCATATATTCAGAGACCTCCAATAGGTGGCAAATGTACAACTAACCTTATAATCACAAATCTTTATATAAAAGAAATATGAAAGGCTGTAAGAAAAACCACAAAAGTAAGAAGCAATATGCAATATTGCAGTATATATAAAGCTGTTTAAATGAGGTTTCATCAAAAGCAGGATTAGGACTATGGCTAATTAGCATTTTCTTTAAGTAGCTTAGGGTATAAAGCTTCTCACAAACTAAATATATGAGCAGCGGCAAACAAAAACAAATAAAAACCAAGCAGTCTATGAAGATTAAAAAAAATGTGTTGCTACAGTCTGCAATTCAATAACTCTAGTGAGCATGTACATAAATATAAATGTGTTCTAATTAAAGCACCAAGGCTACAGTGACATGATGAGCATGTTTTACTAGCTCATACAGAGGAAGATTATCATGCAGCCAGCAACCCCTTCCACAACGGCCTGAGCATTTCACTCCTGAGTAATGAAATTCCAGCAGTGGCTCCATTCACCAGAACAACCAAGAAAGTGATGGAGAAGTTTTAGCTTTGTATTTCCACATCGAGGAGCGAAATTAAGGGGAAAGAAGAGTAGAAGAGAAAGAATAGTATTTACTGCAGCTCAGTTTTCCATCATGGTTTGAGCTATCTGGAAATTCCCTCACAGAATAGTTTTCCATCAGAGAATGCTGCTTATACAGAATTTAAGCACTTTTTAGGAAAACATGGGTTTCATCCAAAGCTGCAGTGAACAATCACTGGAATACTTACCTTTCAAATAGCATAGTCACTTCAAAATGAAATCACATCGTGCTGCTGCCTTTATGAGAAGTAAATATTTGACTTCAAAAAAATAGAATATTTTGGTAGGGTAAAAAACTGGTTTTGGTGTACCTGATTTCACAGAATCACAGAATCATTCAGGTTGGAAAAGACCTTTAAGATCATCAAGTCCAACCATCAACTCAACACCACCATGCCCACTAAACCATATCCTGAAGTGCCACATCTACACATTTTAAACACCTCCAGTGATGGTGACTCTACCACCTCTCTGGGCAGCCTGTTATAATGCTTGACCACTCTCTCAGGAAAGAAAATTTTCCTAATACCCAGTCAAAACGTCCCCTGGTGCAACTTGAGGTCATTTCCTCTCGTCTTATCGCTTGTTACATGGGAGAAGAGACTAACACCCACCTCACCAC
>NW_010547283.1:0-207 GCF_000687285.1 Phaethon lepturus
CAGGCAGCACCTCCCGGGCTGGCGCGGGCAGGACGGCTTTGCCGCCGAGGACGAAGCACCACAACAGCCCCCCGCAGCCCATCCACAACACCCCCAGACCCACGCGTGTCCCGAGGGGGTCTGCCAAGGCGGATGTCAGCCCGAGCCAGCTCCCTGCGCTGCAGCAACCAGCCACCCGCCCCGTGATCGAACGCGAAAACCACGTTG
>NW_010547283.1:260-3965 GCF_000687285.1 Phaethon lepturus
CTGAGAACGGAGTCTCAGGGCTGCTCTTCCACTGTGAACGGGCAGTTTATTTATTTAACAAAGCATGCTGCCAAACATGTTCTCCAGCAGAGCTGTCGGGGACCCCGGCGGAGCTCAGCTCGGCCTCGCAGCACAGACATATTTTCCATCTGCCTGGCAGGAGCTTCCCGGCGCTGCCTCTCCCCACGCCGCCAAACTAGGTCAGGCTCTCGCTGCCTTCAACACGCCACGAATGCCGGCCCCAAATCACTCCTTCCCCAGCCACACCTTGAATCGCCCGGCAGGACTGCTGTATTTTCAAGCATTGTTTTGTCCCTGGCCCGTTTCACACCCATATCCCAAGCCCCAGTGCCATGGGGCAGGTTTGGGATAAGCTTAAGGGCTTTTTCTTCTCAACACCGTTAGAGCCTGAGGAAACCACCGTGGCTTCCCAGGCCAATCCGACTGGCGCCCCGGCCACTGCGGCAAGTTTTCATCTGGCTTCATAGACTCCCGAGGCAGGACCCGCGCGCACGCAACGCCTCGAGCCCTTTGGCCCCGCGCCCGGGTGGGGGAGGCTCTCCGGGAGAACCGGGCTCCCACAAACTTCATGGAAAGAGGCAAAAAGTGAGAGTTTGTATCTGACCGATCAGCAGCGCTGCCCCAGGGGAGAGCGGCCCTCGGAGCCCGGGTCTGGGGGTGTCCCCACCTGCGCTCACCCCAATGCCAGAGGGGCGGTGGGCAGCTCCCCACGGGCACAACAGAGCTCTGCAGCCGTATGGCAGCTTTTCTAAAACAGCCCTTATCCCAGTGAAATTTAAGGTGATGACTGCATGGGTTTGGGGATGGGGGTCGTTCCGGGGGTTGTTCAACGGCAGGGAACGCCGCTGAGCTGTCAGGGAGCTGGGGCCGGGGCGCCGGCTCTGAAGCAGCTCGGCGGGACCATCGGCACAGCACAAACGCAGCCCCGCGCTTCCGCGGCCAAACGTTCCCGCCCCTCCCAGGAGCAGCTGAACTGATCACAGCCCACAAAGCAAACTGTACACATGCTTCACTTGGACATTATAGCCATTCCCACCATGTTCCAACAGCAAGCGCAGGGGAAAACTTAAAAAAAAACCACAACAGCTCCGATAAGGGTGAGTTCTAGCAGTCGGGAACGATACTTCCAGCATACTCCCAATCAGCTGATCATGTGCACTGATCCGAAAACATTTACGGGCTGGAGAGCAGCAGGGCAGGACCTGGAGCCCCAGCAGGGGCAGGGTGCCGGGTCCCCCATAACCTCCCACGCTGCCAGCCCGGGCACCCGTGGGGCCAGGCTCTACATCTGGGTCATCTCGCAGCTCCTGTTTAGGCTCTCCCCACTCCTCTTGAAAAGAGTCCGGGCTGCACCAACCCCGGCAGCATCACGGAGCGTCCCGCAAAGCGGGGAGGGTGCGGAGGGCAGGGCAGAGGGGCAGCGGGGTCGGGAAACTCTTCAAGCCCCGTTTGAGCCCCGCACCCGCCCGGGGCTGCTGGGGAAGCACTGTCAGTTTTGAGAGTTGTACGGCTGGTTGAACGGGCTGGTACAAGCCGGGACGGCAGCAGCGCTCAGAGCTGTAACACCGCGACTTGCTCGGCAGAGAAACAAGGAGGGACGGGGATTTGCTGCGACTCAACACTTCTGTGTTGGCAGAGCTGAAACTGAACTCCGGCTTCAGCCACTGCTTCTGGTTTTGCTGTCTTACTTTAAGCAGTGGCTAGGGCTTTTCTAATCACTCTGCAAGCTTAAAACAAAATCCCAACCCTTTCCAGAGACGGAAGCATTCCCGCCCTGCCATCCCTATGGCAAAGTCTCTGGGCTTTGTTTTGCGTGTCCACCTGAAGCAGCGCTGAGGTACATGCAGTTTCCTCTCCAAAATTCACATCTGCAGAGCTGCCGCTTCACCACGATGTCCTTCAATTCAAGCCTGGAGTGATCTGCCATTACCTGTTTGTCTAAATTGTTTTAGAAGCACGTTTCCACCCTTCGGACAAGATTTGCTTCCCTTACTAATGCTCCAAGGATCAAGTGTCAAAGTTGTTCCCTAGTTTGATCTGCATTACCTGTCCTCTTACACATTCTGCTTGTGCAGGCAGCGGCTACAGCAGAGAGGCGCAGAATCAGTCAGAAATGATCCAGGCAACTCCTGAGCCTTTCGTACAAGGCTGCAAGGGAGAGAGAGAAAGGGAAAAGCTCCCCAAGCATCAAGAGCTTTCCAGCCATATGTGTGTAAAAATTTCTTCCCGTGCCACGTGACAGAGGAAGAGGCTCAGACCCATTACACAATAATAAAAATATGCCTTTGGCAACGTTGAGCCAAAACCTGGAGCTGCTGCAGGAAGCTAGCGATCCGCACAAAAAGGAGTAAAACGTTAATACAAAAGAAAGACCGAAGTTAATATTGCACAGCCCTCAGAAGGACGCTGCTGCGGCAGGACGCTCTGCGTGTGACAGCGATCGGCAGCGAAACATCTGCTTAAAATCGCGTAGGTTTCCAGCCCCTGTCAAGATCTCACTGAAGAGATTACTCGTGGTGAGTAGACTCACTTTTCCTTTTTTTTTTCCCCTCCCTCCTCTTAACCTTCACTTCAAAAACTTACCAAATATAGTCTAAAACGTTGAGCACTCAGGTTTCCAACGCCTGCACAGGAATCCATAAAGGCAACGGTCACCCATTAAAAGAAATACTCCAGGAAGGAAACATTCCTCAGCCTTGTGATGGGAGCACCCACCTTGTACAACCGACACCGCAGCCTCTCCCTTCGCTCCGGTACCGATCGGCAGCTTCTGTAACGGGGCTTTAGCTCGGAGCTAGGAAAGGTTTGCCGCAGGCACCGCTGGCTGCCTAAAGCTGAGATGGCGATGCGGGTTCAGGCACAGAAGATGCATTGCTTTCCTTTATCTCCTTTGACATTGCTTTGTGCAATAGCAGATAACAGATCAAACTCATAGCTGGTGTAACTACTTCACTGCTTACATCAGAAATTAAATACATCCATTTCAGCTGCTGTCACTGGCAGCACACCTTATTTTATCTAAATCGGCCCCACACACCCAAGGTCTCCTTGTGCTTCCACCCTGGTGACGCTGCAGGGTGACCAGCAGAGCTGAGAATTAGGCTTATGGGGATAATGATTATTTTGAAGACCAGTTAAGATGCCTTGCGGTACCCTGGGAAGTGGTGAAGCAGGAAGATGGTCATTTTGTTTAAGAAAGCCTCGAGTATTGAAAGGAAACAGAGTAGAGAGTCACGGTCGTTGGTTCACTGCTGGGTCCGGGCTATCGGACCACCCTGCTCCTCCCTCCCTCCGCAGCAATTCCCCCCAGACTCGCTCCTCTTCTCTCCCCGCTGCGCTCCTCCTCCCCGCGGGCAGGCACACGCCACCGCCGCCCACACAGGGTGGCTTCCCTGGCCAACAATCGCCCGTCCGGCCACCGCACACGCCACCAAACCACCCCCGTCCCGCGAACCCGCAGGGCTTTTCCCTCCGGCGGGATTTCAGCCCAGCTGCCCTGCAGGCACCTGAAAGCACAACCGCTCCTTCACGCCCGGGGCTCGCTACCACAGGCAAAACCTTTTCTCACAGAAACACCTTTTTAAAGCATCTAGAACCTGTCTGGCTTCTTCACCGTGGAGCCCCTCAGGCAGCCCCCCCGGGGGGATGCTGTGGCAGCCGAAGCTACAGGGGAGACGCGGCAAG
>NW_010547284.1:0-7730 GCF_000687285.1 Phaethon lepturus
AGTGTCTGTGCGCTGCCCCCCCGGCCGCCTCCCTGTTTACTTCCCCAGCGTTTGGCAGCCGTCGCCGGAGGATCCCTCGCCCTGTTTTCTCCGAAGTAGAAGCAGATGTAGCTGGAAGAATTGTGTAGTGGATCGTGCTCCAAGCGGTGCTGGTATTTACTCTCCGCCCTCTGGCACGCCTTCGCACGTTCCAAGACCAGACTAACTATGTGGCAGCGATCAAGTTTCTGCAGGCAGCTGCAGGACCAGCTGGCAGCTGTAGCAGGAGAGAGCTGGACCCAGGAGTGAAAACATGTTCCTTGCTCCTGCTGGGTCAGTGAAGCCCAGTGCTTTCCCCCCAAAATGGTGGTGGGGAGCAGCACCCTGCCAAGCAGCAGGATCCCCGGAGCTTCCCCCACCATACACCCTTCCCTCTGCCTCACACCCAGCCTCCCCAGAAGCTGCTGTTATGCACGGGTACACCCTAGGGGGAACAACTTCTCCTCTGGTTGGGCCAGCTGCCAGAGCTGGGAGAGGGGAGGCTTCTCCCCACCTGCCTCAGAGCTGCAGCCATCCATTCCTGCAGCCCCTGTATCCTCAGGGCTGGGGAGACCTTGGGGTCTTGCCACATGGGTCACACCAGTAAGCCTGGGAGGAGGAACCAGCCCTCCAGCAGAAGCTCACAACTCCAGCCAAAACATGCCATTCCCTGTAAAAAAGGCAATGATGTGGAAAACAGCAGCTAATGAAGACATCTGTCTTCTGCACAAAGAAGGAATGGATAAAACAGACCCTACGCTTGGGTAAAGGAATTGTTTTTGTTGTAAATTCTCCTTCATAACATCTCCTAAGTGTAAACCAACCCCAAAGCATGTGGACACTGCTGGAAACAACAACCCCTTCCACTCACTACAGTTCTCCCTGCCACAGTGGGATGGCACAGGCTGCAGGGTGGGACAGCACAGGCTGCAATATAAAGACCATGTTCTCAAAGGACCATAAGCACAACTGCTCTATAACATATGTGAGACCAGACATTGTTATGGTCTTTTCAGCCTTGGAAACATTTTTTTTTAATAATCTATAAAACTTGCTCAATAAATTCTATTACTGTGAAATTACATACCAGGACTGTTGATTTGTTGCTGCTGGTGCCTCCCACAGCCAGAGCTGGTCCCTTGAGAAGGTCTGTGCTCAGGATGACCCCAGCATTCAGTGACTTGAACCTAAAGCTAAGCAACACCTAATCCTGGCAACGCAGGAAAATGCATTGAAGGCTTTGGCCGTGGCATCTTTCCCTGCCCTGCATCTCAAGTACAACCATTTGCACCCCAACCTCCTGGGAGATGCTGTGAAAACACTCTGGGAAAGCTGTCGAGGAAATCCAGCTTTTCCAGGGAGCGAACCTGCTGCCTTTGCTCAGCTGCCTAGGGTGGGCCTGGTCCAGTCCCGCTGGTACCGAAGGATGAGTCCGAGGCAGAGACAAGACACAAATGGTCCAAGGTCGGGGCGCTAACCTTGCCACCTCATTTTCCATGGATCTGGATCAGCTGGAAAAGCATTTGTGCACTGCCGACATGGTGATAACAGCAGCACTTCTTGGGGTGGCATGCCACTGCTTGCACTGAGGAGAGTTCAACACTACCTGGAAACTCTCCCTAAGGACATGCTGCTGACAGAGATCTGCCAAACCCAGCAAGGACAGGGCTCAAGAAGGTGTCACAGCAACTCCCAAATTCAGCAGCTATAAGCAGTTCTTTAATACAGTAGGGTTGCTGTGAAGCCTTCATCCTACCAGTGTCCATTTTCCAAGGCCCTCAGCCCATCTTTAAAGCCAGGCTTTGCCTCTAGCAAGCAACCGCAAAATGAACTTCTCTTGCTCAGACCTGGTGCCAGCAGGGATTCAAAGTCCTGACGCGTTGCTGCGGCACCAAGGTCCTTCTGTGGGTGGCAGCAGCAGCAGCAAGATGGGGCTGGGAAAGAAAGGCAGAGGTACTGGCAGGACTCTCCAGCAGCAGGAGTAAAGCCTACCCTAGCAGGCAGGCCACAGCAGGCACGGCACAGCACAGCCATTACACAGGCTCGCAGCGCTGTTAACTCACTTTCCAGCTGGCAGAAGGTACCCGATAGCTCAGTGAGACCTGCAGCCCCCCTGAAGACAGACACAGTCCCTCTTCATCCGCTCTCTTGTTCTCTTGCAGGTGGAGAGTAGCCAAAAGCAGAGGCAGGATGATTTTTGTCCCTTCCACTGGGTGCATGATCTTAAAACCAGGCTACACTTCAGGAGGAAAAACCCAGCTTGGCTTTCTGGTTCCCACCTGGAGAGACCAGGGCCCACAGAGGGGAAAAGCCCTATTTATATTTCTGCTGGGCAAGCAGAGCCTGTAATCACATCTGACCCTCCAGCATGCTGTGCTCACTTTTAATCCCCCTCTCTGCATGGAGCAGCACCACCACTCAGGTGGAAATTGTGTACAAGGTCCTGGGGTCAGGTTCAGAAGAGGAAGCTGGGACATAGCACTGAGAATTCTCTGGGGCACCATTTCCCCTATGCAGCATTACTTCAGGCACACTCTAAGCAGGACAATGCTTCTCTCATCAGAAAAGAGCAAAAAGAGAAAACCAGGAGAGCCTGATCTCAGCTCAGCTGAAGTCCCAGGCTCAGGGCTGGAAGAAACGAGGGTCCCAGAAATAAAGGGCAGAGAGAACTGCCACCAACACTCAAGACCAAGTATAGAGACAGCCAAAACACAGCAGTCCTACCCATGGATGGAGGAGCTCAGCCCCTGTTTAGTCCAGCACAGGGGCCTCTACACCTCCCTGAGCACCCCAGTGCATCTATCTGGGAACAACCCCCACCCCACCGATCACAGGGAAGGGAAATGGGCTGGCATTTGGGACCACAACCACCACACCAAAGTGAAGGGCTCTGAAAGGAAATGGGCTTTTTCCCCCTGGACTGGTTTCAGAAGAGTTGCTGTCCTCCTGCTGTGTCTCGTATCACTGGGCTAATAGCTGGGCAATTCTTGCTTCTGGTGAAGAAAACACTGAAACAGCCCCTTCCTAGGGACTCTCAGCAGCAGAGCGCCCTGAATGTCCTCCAGAACTCTATGAAGATGTGCAGGAACACCAGATGTACAGTCAAAAATAGGTTTACTGGAATGTCTTTAGTCACAGCTGTAAGCAGCAATACTGAAAACACTGAGCTTGTGCATTCCCATGGCAGGACAAGAGTCTTCTGGATTGTAAAACCTAATTATTTCTTTTTTTCCCCCTGCTTTTTTTTTATCTTCCCTTTGCCCCCGACCCCCAACAAGAAGGAAGCAACACCCTTGAAGTTCTCCACAGAGTGGTCAGTTCCCTGTAACATAATGGTATGTTTCTGTTCAGACATTTTCCCCCTCCTTTGCTCTGATGAAAGGACAGACTCCCCTCTGCCTTCCACGGCAGGCAGTGAGGAACTGCTGAAACGGTATTATTATTAATATTACAACTCGACCATATATACAAATAAACTGTAGTGGCAAGTAGCCAGCTCCAAACTAGAGACCCAGAATTCCACAAAACAGGCGATTTGGGAACTGAATCTTCTGTTATAAAAAAAGTCTGACAGCAGGAACAGGTACTTGACCAAAAAAAAGGGTCATTTGGCAGTTCTTAAAATGCTCTGTTAGAACTGGCTACTTGCCACCACCTCCTCGCTCCTTGGAGAAAAACAACTTCAAAGCTATGTACAGATATCTCACTTAAATTACACAGCAGTTTGGTTATCCCAGAGCCAGCTCCACCAAAGCCTCCTGCGGCTGCCTCGTCAGGTATGGTACTTCAGGACTATGGGTACTGGAAAACACAAAGAAATGAGCTCTCAGCCATACACCTTCACGTGCGACACCCATCCCCACCACAGAGATCCCCCCCCTCTTTCTGTAGTGACAAACACCAAGCAGCTGTGAAACCAAAGTGTGTTTCCAAACACAATCTGCTGCCGGCACACACGCTAGACAACATTTCCTGCCACCTTCATCTGCTTCCAGCTTCCCAAAATTAAACCAGATGGGATTTTCCATCAGTCTCTCTCTCTCTGCAACGTTCCCACCCTGCTGCCAGCTCTGCCTCTCCCGCTGCAGGCTGTGTGTCAGCAGGACAACAGGCTGCATGGGTTTTGCCAAAGTAACGAGAACCATTACAGAGCTGCCCCCGGCCACTGTCAGTGGGAGGAAAACCCTCCAGACCTAGTGGCATGGAAGAGGAGCTGGGCTGCTTGAATCCCTGGAGCACATCATTCTGCAGGCAGAGGGCTGAATTACTTCTGCCACCTGGAAGAAACACGCTCTGCTTGTTACTACCTTTTTGGTAGCAAAAGCAGTGACATTTCTGCTCTAGGGAACTCCAAGGAGACCAGGAAGGACAGAGAGCAGGAGAAGGGGCTGATGGCAAAACCACAACAGCTAACTGCTGAAAATGAAGGAGCCCGGCAACTTTGGGGAGGAGTGTTTGCTGGGAGCAGACCCACTGCAAAATGGTTGATATATGTGGAGAGGCCTTTGGAAGGCATTGCTCCAGTCTGAAACTCTTCCATCTACTCCCACCAGCCTTGGGACTGGTCGGTGCCAACCCTGGATCAGTACAATGTTGGCAGGGCAATATGGGCTTTCTTTGGCAATAGTCAATAGGACTTGGTTTGAGCCTGCTCCTCTGTATGCACTGTCAAACCTTGCAGAAAAGCAGCATGGAGTGGGTTACAGGCCCCATTTACAACCACTTAAAGCAGAGTGCAACCTGACAGGAATGGCTCAGGTCCTCTCCCCCCAGGGACAACAGCAGCACAGCGTAGAGTACGAGTATTTCAATGCCAGACATGGCTGGGGTGACCTGAAGCTACTCACCGATGATAACAAGCAGAAGAACGACCGCCACCAGTGCTATGATTGCCTTCACCTGCAAGAGGACCACAGAGGCACGTTACACATGGCACCATGAGTAGCTGCTTCAACCTGAAAGCAGGCTTTTGCCTTCCAGCATCTTTTCAGCTAGAAAGCAGAGCTTCTCCATCCGCTTCCCAGGGGAGGGCAGGCAACTGCCCCTCCACAAACCCACCCCTGCCTCTTCCAGCTCTTGCTCACCTTGCAGCCTCGCCACCACATCTGTCTCCGCAGTTGCTTGGCTCTGTTGCTAAAAGCTGTTGCATTGTCTGATAAACTTTCTATTGAAGAAAAGAAGTGATTCAGCAGCGCACACGCAGTCAGAGCATCCACTCATTCCACTAACTCCACTGAGTTTTAAGCAATAAACTAATAATTAGGGGAAAAGACCCAACCACAGCGTGATTCACCAAAGCCACAGCAGATGCCAATGTGATGCCCTTTGCTAGAGCACACACAGACCTGCTGAGTCCCACTGAGCCCGTTTGTACTGGCTGCCCTCTGAGGACAGAAATTCACTCTGCAAGCCAGCAAGCAAGCGGACAGCTGAAATGCTCAGGGCTGTTGGGAGACAGACCAATCTACCTTAGCCTGAAGGACAAACTAGATCATAGCACCCAAACACCTCCAAACTAATGTCTCTGTGCAGAGCAGCAGAAGGCAAAGGTGGAAACAAGAGAATGTTAGCAGAAAGTCAGCTCTGCAGCCCAAGGCTGGGAAACACTTCCAAAGAAGCATAGAAATACAAGCCCAGGTCTGTCATTAGGCACTTTCTGAACTGAAATCAGGTAACCTGGCCCAGCAATGGGGAGGAGATGCTGGGAAAAGGCCAGCAGAGCTGCATTTAGCATCACACCTGATTTATCCTGTAGGTCATCCAGCCGCTCGCCTCTTTCAATCACCTTTGTGATGTTCTCCTGCATAACGTCGATGACTTCGTCCACCTGGTTCTGGACACTAGAGCAGAGCAAAGGCAGCATGAGGAACAGAAGCAAATGCCACTAGCTACATTGCAGCACCAGCCCTTGCTCAGAGTCACCCAGCATGACAGGGTCCAGGCGCTCACCAACAAAAGTCAAAGGGGACAACAGTGGAGGGAGACTGATGGGATGCCGAGAAAGCCAGAGGCATGGCATCGCCTGGGGTGGGTCTCTGGCAATCCCAGGAAGGGCAATGGAACACAAGGGGCTCAAAGAGAGCACTGAGAAGTCAGCAGAAGCAGGACACCCTCCATAACACCTTTAACACACAAATACAGTAAGAGAAGGCGCTGTTGGTGGACACCTCTGCTGCAGTAGAGTTCATCTCAAAGGAAAGAAATATAAAAACTGCACTGTAGCTTTCCAGACTTCACAGAATCTCACCTTTGCTAAATAACTTGGGGTGAAATCAAAGCAGAGTGCGCTCCCTCCTCCAGGAACTGGGTTGCTAAATGAAACCCAACCTGCCAAGGGCATCAAGAGGACAGTAAAGAAATGGCTGAAATGAACTGAACAAGGATATTATAATCTATCTTCTCATACGTTATGCAACTCTGTGGGTAGTCGCTTCAGCAAACAGTCGCCTAAATCACACCTGCAGGGTTATTATAAATGCATTTATTCACTCCATAAAAAGCCACACTGGTAAGAGGAAAAATTCTCCTGGTGGAAAAATACTGCTATGTTCTGGTCTGTGTTTTGGAGCTAATACACTTTTTTTCTTCCTGGAGATAGAAATAAGAAATTTGTTGGGGCCCTAGGGAGACACTACATTGTTTGAGACATACCGTTCCCAGAAAGTAAATGGAAACAGCTATGTCTTGAAGGCAACACTATACACATAGGGCAACAAAAAAGAATAGCCCCAGGCCACTCACTCTGCATAAGTCTTAGGTCTGATGACTTAGGTTGAATTGATTAAAAACATTTAAGGACTTAAAACATGTCAAAATGCATCCAGTATTTCCCAAATATGCAAGACAAATAGGCCACTTCAGCAGCTCTCTTACCTTACCAGAAACACACCTCCTATTAACAGTGTGGCACTGGACACTCGGAAAACCCTTTCCTGCCCACTGGCACCTCATAGATGCAGAAGCTCGTGGTTTTTACATCAGCACCAGACCCAACTCCACCACTTAGACAGCCATCGTCCAGCACCTAAGCTCAGAGCTCTTGGTATGACGAGGGCAGCATATCCTCCACTGTGGCCCGGGAGGCTGGGGCTCAGGGAGACCCGGAGCAACTTGCCCAAGGCTGGTCAATGGGGCATTGCAGAAAGAGGAACAGCACCCCATCCTAGCCACCATGCCTCTAATTAATTAATTAGAGACATAGGTTCACATTGACCTATTTCTGCTGTCTCCCTACCAGCTACATGCCTCTCACCAAGAGGACACCTGCACCGAGACATACACGAGGAGCAGCTGCAACAAGCAATAGTGGTTGCAATGGAAAAGAGCATGCCTTGCTCGCATTTACTTATCATTCTAAAAACAAGCAAGGAAAGTAATTAAAAGGCTGTTTTTTTCCCAAAAAAGCTCTAGAAAGAGCTCCAGATCTTTGAATATGAAGGGGCTTCCCACCTTAGCATTTGAGACTGGGCTCTGTAGCACCACTGCACTGCAGCTCCCAGAGCTGGAACAGCCAGGCAACCCCTCTGAAGCCAATTTCTGATTCAACAACCCTCACATGGACTCCAGCAGCGCACATAAAAAGTTGCTTCATTTAGGATACCACAAGAAAAGAACCTGCTTTCCTGGTGCTGCATCGCAGCGTCTGTGGGAGCAGCGTCAATTTGCACCCACCTATGCCGTGCAGTGGCAGCTCCTGCCTTCCACATCGACGG
>NW_010547284.1:7819-10632 GCF_000687285.1 Phaethon lepturus
CCACAAGCCCATTTTGATCCACCATTTGTTTTACAAGGTATGAGGCACGTGGCAGAGCTGCCACCGTTGGCAAAGCGCAGAAGGTGGCACTGAGGACACAGGCAGATGCTGCCTGGGAAACATGTGGCGGTACCCTGTGGAGCAAAGCGTCCACCCCACACAGGACACGTGCAGTGGCCCTTCCTTGGGGCAGTGGGTGAGGACGTGGGGAGGAGGCACGCTCTGCAAGGGGGTTTCCTTACCGCAGCACAACAGACAAGTCCCAGCTCTGAGCCGCCAGCAACACTGCTGCAGCTTGGGGCAAGACAGGAAGAGTAGAAACATCTGCTATCCCAGATGAGCCAACTTGGCAAAAACTCTAAGGCCTTAAACATCAGTTTCACAGGGAGAAGACTACATTTGCAGTATGTAAATGTTTCTAAAATAATTTACTGGCTTCAAAATAAAGAGATTTCCTCCCATAACAGATTATCTTATTCCTTCCCATAACCGAGTTATCTTGACACAACTAACAAGCAGGAGCATGCAAAGTTACAACGCAAATAGGAACGTGCAGTGCAATACAATGCCACCTTTATCCCCACCAGTACAGGTTAAAGGCTGAAGGGTTGCTGCTGCAGTCCCAGGGCACTCTGCAGCACTCAAGGCAGTGTGCAGGTATGTAACTTCAAGCTGCTCTGCTGCAAACCAGCATTTGGGAGAGACCTATGGAGCACAGACCCCTATTGCCCAAGTTCCATCTCAGCATCCCATTTCTTTTCACTCGAGCTGCTGGCAAAACGCTGCATGCCTTTGCTGCCTGCCCATAGCCTGAGCATGCTGTTAGCTGTCCCCTCAAGAGAACAAAACATTTGACAGACAGAGAAGAGAGACGCAGAGAAATCAAGGCTTAAACTCTCACAAATGTTGAGGTGTTCAACTCTCATGGAACAGAGACACATTTGAGCACCCCAATACCTTTTGGTATCTGATATCAGAGAACCTGGAAAAAAAACAGGAAGAGACCAAAGCCAGGGAATGAAACTTTGATGGCCACACAGTGCCTTGCTTCTGCTCTCTCCCATCCATCACTGCTGCGAGAAATGCCTTGCCAGGAAGGGGCTGAAAGATGCCCAGCTTATGCATTAGCCCTGCAGTTTCAGAGCAAATTCAACAACTCCCCACTCGTTTGGCATGCTTGAGGTTGGAAACTCAAGTCGCATCAAGAAGAAAATATTTTCTTGTTTTATTTGGCAAGAGAGAATGAATCCTCTAATACAAAGCGTATTTCCTGTTAGGGAATTATTGGCTTTTAACACATAGATTTCATGTGCTTCACTCCTGCCAGATTTTCAAGAGAAATAAAGTAGAATAAATACCTGCCAGGAAAGGGAGCAAGACAAAAGCACAAAATATGTCTCCCATGACCCTCCTTTTTACCAATTACTGCAAATATGATGCTTTTAATAAGGAGAACAAGTGCACGCCATCAAAGCAGCAACAACAGACCCAATGGTGCTTAGCTTGGTTTAGTCTCCTCTTTCTTGTGCTCTGCCTGGTCCAGAGCAGGAGGAATAAGCCTTTCCATTTTGGCCGCAGTGAGTTAGCTACTGAAAAACTCCCTGGGCTGGTCACGGTGTTGGGCTAACAACAGTGCCGCATTCTTCAGACACCGTAAACAGGCCATGCATGCACCATGGGATGTGCTACTCAAGGCTGCTTCTTGTCTCTAAGCTGGCTGTTTACAGCCAGCATGACACACTTCTGTTTTCCACCCCAGCGATATTAATAGTGCTGTCTATTTTGGTGCAAATTACACCCAAACACCCCTCTTTGTGGCAGTAACCCAGGGAAAAGGAAACAGGACGGAGAGCCAAGCTAGACAAATGGTGCAAAGGCAGGAGGCCAGTGCAGCACAGCTCTGCCTGAGGCATGGTGCTCTGCAGCGGGGCCGCCTGGCAGACAGCTCAGCTGTACTCAACAAGGGGTATCAATGCTGAACTGTGCCACAAATCCCTGTCTTTGAGTTGCTGCTTCATCACAACAGTGAGGAAGACAGCAGTCTATGCTGCCCTGAGGCCTTCCAGCCCTTGAAAAGCTTACATCCAACAACAATGCCTGACAATATGGTCTCAGTATCACCTTGGCGGTGATCCTGAGTGGACTATGGCTGGGGTCCACTGCACATCCAGCCACCTGTGATGAGCAGCCAGGCCCTGGAAAGCTGCTGTCACCTCTTGCCTTCAAACCATTCCCCAAACCCTCCCACTCCTCAGGACAGAAGTTGGGGCTTGAAGCCAGAGCCACTGGGGCCGGGGATGCTGACCACCTTCAGCAATGCAATGGGGGGAATCACAGGGACAAAGACCCAGCTCCTGGAGAACCCCAACAGTGTGCCAAGGCTCATCACCAGCACAAGCAGGAACCAGAATCCAGCAGCACGGTTGCCTGTAAGTGGAAACATCAGCAGTGAAGGAAGTCAAGCAGTGCAGAAAGGGGGAGGATTTTGGTAACATTTTTCAAAAGATGTCCTGTGATGAGAGGCTCCTATTCTAAATAAAAGAGACCCAGGTGGAAGATGAATGTACCACCTTCCCCCGAAAAGGCACTAAGAGCTCTCACTACACACATTCAGGACTTCTCACAAGGTCTGGAAGCAAAGGCAGAGAAGAGAGATCAGTGCTCCCTTACCCGTTCTTTGTTAACTGGGGAAAAGGATAAAAGCCTGTTAAAAGCTACCTTTCAGCTCCCGCCCAGCCCACCCCAGGGACAGGGAGGTCTCAGAGGGAGCCTAGTGGACCTCATGTTGTAACCAAGGTGATGGGGAAATTAAA
>NW_010547285.1:0-22897 GCF_000687285.1 Phaethon lepturus
CCCACGCGCGTGCGCGACGGCCGCTCAAGCAGCCTCCTATTGGGCCAGGCGCGGTCGCACGAAGTGCGTCACCAGCGGGACGCCCCGCCTCTGTCACGTGACACAGACTGCGTCTTCTGATTGACGGAATGGTGGGGTGGGCTCGGCCAGGAATTGGAATTCGATTGGCTGCGGAGTAGGCGAGTGGGCGGGACCGCTGGGCTCGGGACGGCGAGCGGAGGAGGACAAACTAGGGCGGGCGGCGCCCCTCCATAGCAACGGGAGAGTGGTGGTGTTGCTAAGGGCGGGGCAGGGAAAATAAATCCAGAAAATAAATCCGTGTGCTCATGCTTAATACAGAGGTATTTCACTTGCAAATCTGCCCCTAGTCACACCGCGTGTAATGCGAAAGCCCACATGAAAGCGGTTAGGAAAGGGGACTAGAGGCAAAAGGAAGGAAAGTACCTGGAAAAGTCAGAAACAGCGCTGAAGCTCACATGTAAAATGGTGGAAAACGTAGTTACAACCTACGTCACCTTCAGCATTGAGAAGCAGGCCTGGGATAGTCATTCAGGTGTCTTTTTTCCTTTAAGTGTTCATGTGTTTTCTGATTTTTCTATTAGACTCTATTATTAGGGGGTAGTGTGGTTTTTTGTTTTTTGGTTTTTGGTTTTTTTACTGTTGATGACCTAGCAGACTCATTGCTTGTTCTAAAAAAAAAAAATAATCAATGTTGGCTCTCCTGTGTGATTCCATGGTGCCATGCATACATTTCAGAAAACCAATACAGCAGCAAAGTAGTTAATGTCTGTTACAGGGTAATATCTTAAGCACTCCCGCCCTATTCCTCAAAATAATTAACCATATCTTATCTGCAGTTTTTTAACTTATATTTTTAATTTTTCATCTTGGGTCAAAGACTATACATGGAACGTTTAATAAAGTACTGTTTAGCGGAAAAGCAAAAAGACAAGCTCTGAACATCTGTACTTGCGCTTGCAGGCTATTTTCTCAGCATATTTCACTGTCTAGAATGGAGACTCCCCACCCAGCTTGTACAATCAGCACCAATTTTGTATTGGGTGGAATCTTTTCCTTCATCTTAGCAGTAGTAAAAAACATTTCCTGGACCTTCATAACTTTGAGATGTATGCTGGCTCATATTTCTTAGTGAAGCTCTCAAAGCTAAGCCTATTTGTACCAGGCAGTTACCTACTACAGTAAATTAAGTGGCTACTGTCAGCCAGAAGGGCAAGTGCAGATATAACTCAATATTGCTTCGAGAAATTAGCTAGTGCATCCTAACTATAGTGGTACTTTGACATCCTAGCGAGCCTGGGATTATACGGGGGAAGGCTGCAAGTAGTACCCACTTAAGAGCAAATTTCTTCCAAGTGAATATAAACACTCTAGCAGAATTCTGGAATTGGGGAAGTATGCTGTTTTTCTTCAGAAAACCATTAGGTGTCTATCTAGATAACAATCAGCTGAGTGGGATAACCACTCCAGTTCCTGGCAGGTGATGTTCAGAAAACCCATAGTGTCTTGATAGAGGATGGTGGGCATCTTTGTGTCACTGAAGAACACACGGGAACTCTCTCAGCAGATCACACTAGCAACGCCAAGTTAAATCTTTAATTAAATAGCCAACACCACATGCAGCAGCACGTGCAAGGACCCTAAAGATAAACCTGGGAACAGATCATCTACAAATGAAGCTCTTTATATCCTCCCCCGCTGCCCAACTTCGCTCCTATTGGGAGCCCTGATTGTTTGTGCACTCATCCTACATAGGTGTTTGGGTGTTATACCCATTATGTGGGTATAGATGAGATGTTTAAAGAGCCCCAGAAATCATTAGGATTTAGTTTAACAAAAGTTTCATTTAACTTACCTGTCCAGTTTGGACTTTTCATGTTCGTGAGTACTACCAGTTCTGCCAAGATTTAAGGGACATTTGCTTTTTGGCTTGCTGTAAAACAATTCTTACTGAAGCTGAAACGTTATCGATATTGATGTATTTCAGCTTATATATTTCTGACACTTTTTTTGGGGGTAGTGGGGGTAAAGTCCATGTAAACCAGACTATGAAGTCATGGGTAGAATGCTTACTTTTTAGTTGTTTAAAATTGATATTAATACCAGCTTTTCAACCCATACCTCTCATTAGAGCAAAAGCTATGCTTAACAGATTTGCCCTTATTGCCATCAAGAACAAAGTAATCATTCAATAGCTTTTGTATTGTATATTTAATTGTCTTCAAAAAGATGCATTACAATTGGGGGGGATGACACATTAATGTATTAGTAAACTATGCAGGGAGTTGTGCAAAATTAATTGTTGTACTACAGCAAGAATGAACAAGATTATCTTACTGCATGAGAGATTCCAGAGGCTTTGTCTTCCCCTCATCACAGAGTCTCCATTAAGATTAATCAGTCACAAAAGCACATTCCAAAGGAGAACACAAATCATATGAAGTCTTCTTATCAAGTTAATGAATTACTCACCTCCCTCCTATCCCTTCCTCCTGTACAAGAATACAGCCCAAGGCAAACGCTCCATAAACCTAGACATGACAAATTCAGCTCTCTCAGGAGACAAGGTCAGTGAAAAAGTTCCTCTCAGCTCCAAAAAGAGCTGTTTTAAGAAGTCCATAAGCAGAGCTAATTGAGAGTTTGCAAGATGGAGCAGCAATGCATGGGGGCTCTCCAACATACAGCACAGCTTTAAAAAAAATTCCATATGTAGGACAAATAAGCCATAAATTTGAAATAGAGCACGCATTACTGAGGGAAGGTGTTCCCATTGATGCTGTTTTTTTACAGCCCTAAGCCTTGAATTTTGGAACCATGCTGCTCCAATGGCTTTGTCGCTAGGTATTAAAATTGTCCTTTTTTTTTTCCAGCTCCTCTTTCCAAAGAGTAGCTTAGTGACGGCAAATTCAAGCCTGGGGCCAAAGGGAAAGAATCACATTTACTCGTCTCTCCTAAAAACCCAATTTTTAAGTGTAGCTCAAGCTTAGCACTGGGTGGAAGCCCAGGACAAGACACTGAAGATGTGCTAGGTGTTTTCAGAGTGCAGAGGATAGAGGCTGGAATGATAGTGCTGGAGATTTACTGCCCATAATTAGTTGCAGAACAGGCTAATTAATCTCTATATAGCTGCACTGATAGCAGGAGTCACATCCAGTTTGGTGAAACTGATTGCAGGTATGCTACAGTAATTCAGTGGTCATGATCCAGGTAGTTTGGAGGTGTGTATTTGAATGAGAAACAAAAATAACTGCTCTAGATGGTCTTGCTGTCTGGCTTTTCTTGACTCACTGCTGCTCCTTGAACTCAGCTGAGAGCTCTAGAATAACCTGCTGGGGAAGCAAATGACCAAGTTTGAGTCTCCTGCCTCTCAGACTGATACCAAACCCCAAGGCAAGTGACTTGGGGGAACTGAACCCTTCAAAGTCCATTTGGGATCTGTATTCATTGCAGCAGATGAATTTAATACCAGTGCCAGAGGGAGAGTGGAACAGTGTTAATGAGACTCAGGAATTCAGCAGGCGGACAGTAAGCAAACCTTACTGCTAGAGCACTGACAGTGCTCATCAGCCCTGGCCTGGCATGACCCTATCGTTCCGTTTCTCAGAGTTCACCAACCAAGCTCTGCCAAAGGCCATCCGGGAACACTAAACTGTCCTTGCACTTTATGAAAGACAGGGTATCTTTTAAAGTGCTTTCATGTCCTGGCGAAATGCCAAGTGGATTAACAACGTCTTTTCTTCCTCTTCTCAGAAATCCTGGTGGCTTTGACCCAATCTCCTCTGCCTACTGTACATTTTTGTATTACATTACTCTTCTTTCTCCTAATGCTTTTCCCTTCCGTCCCCGAGATGCTACACTTTTGGGATGCCTAATGTGAGCTGGCTGTTGAGTACACTGGATGAGTTGGAGGAAAGCTGCTTGGTCAAGAGTGCCAGTTTCAATGGCTGTTGACAGCAGGGATGGATTTGCCTGCATGGAATCTTTCTCTGAGTGCAGGTGCCAAGAATGAAAGGCCAGGGCAGTAAACATCCGAGTCCTGAACATGCTCATAAGCTGCAAAAATACAACTGTATCAACATTTAATAAATAGAGAACAGGCAGTAAGCAAGCAATAGTGAGGATTCATCACTTCGCCTTTTGTTTGTTATTTGTCAGGCGTATTTATAGAGGAGGGTAGAGATTTGGGATCGATTAGTCAGATTGGTTGTTCCAGCCAGCCAAGCCAAACCTTTAAGCTTTGGAAGAAGTTGGCTGAGGACAGCCTTTAGGCTTGACAACCAAGACACCTGAACAGACAGTGCAGGCTGGGAGACGATCTGCGAGCTTTCTGGTTTTCTCCCGTAGCCCCTCCTTTTCATCCAAGTCTTTGTCCAAGCAAGGTTCCTTGCTCTGCCAGGAATCGGTTCACTCCAGAGTCTGTCATGCTCTCTGTCTGTGCTTATATCCTTGGGCCTCTGTAGCTGGGAAGAAAACAAGAAGTATGTCAGCTTTATCCATCCATTCTCCCAATCTGACTGAGTCAGAGACTTCATCCCTGTGGTCATCTTCACTATCACTCCAGCCTCTTGCTGGGAAACAGGCTGTGCTTCTGCACGCTCACACAGCTTCTTTTTAGCTCTTATTTCGCTTCAGCCTACCAAAAATCCCTTTGAGTTTCATGACAGTAAGTGGCTTCCAGCTAGTGGAAGGAGGAAAGCAGATGTGTTGTGCCTTGGTAGCTGTGTTTAGTACTCAGCCTGTCCCTGCCACGTTGGAAAGTGAAAGGTAGCCAAGAGTTCAAACGACTTTTGAAGAGCACTTCCAATGCCCACGCCAGCTTTTAGCAGTCTTCCCACCCTTGTTATCCCCGAGTAGTTGCAGGGTTGTCCTCAGGGTACACTCTTCTCCTGCCTGCAAACGCCACTAGGAGGAGTATTGCTCTTAAAAACGGGGGGAAGCGCCCATCTTTGGACAGTACCTTTTGGGCCGGTAGCTGTGGTTAAGCCCTATTGGCAAGCTAGCTGATGAGCACAGAGTATTTCAGCCATGAGGGCTCCTCTGTGTGGGATCTCCAGCACGTCAGTGCCCTTCAGGACAGTCTCCCTTGGCCTGAAGTGCCCCAGGACTCTGCCTTGCAGCCCAGCTCACCTGGCTGCACGTGCACCATGCGACATAGCCCTCTGCCTGGCTGGTTCTTGTACATGGGCTTCACACACACTTTGTTAGTGGTACCCGAAGCCAGGTCTGTGAGGAGCACGCTGTGGATCTGCGGCGAAACGCTGATGACAGATGAAGGGCCAGTTTGCCGCCGGCATCTGACTCTGTAACCGAGGACTTTCCCATCGGCAGAGTCCCAGGAGGCTTTCAGGGTGTTGGGGCCCATGTCTTCAAAGCGAAGGTGCCTCACTTTGGAGCCCTCTAGAGAAAGAAGATTCATGTTACTGTGGGCCATTTGTATGGAGTGGTGCTTACCACCTAGCTCCTTGTTCCCCCGAGGGGTCTGCTGAGAAGGGATTGCCAGCCAGCCTGGTCTTTCTGTTGTAGAGATGCAATAGCCCATCATTCTACATCTCCACGCTGGAGAAGCTCAGCCTAATTAGTCCTTAACTTTGCCCTGGTACCAGCACAAAATACTTTTGGTGGCACTGTCAGGCGCTGGTTGGCCACCTCCCACACCCTCAGCTGCTGTCATTCTCCAAGCTCCTCACTCTTGAGTCCTGCTAAGAGCTAGATTTTGCTTACTGCAATATCTTTACAGGTACCTCTTCAGAGCAGAAGCTTCTGCTGATGAAATTTCCACCGCTCTCATGCTAAATCACACCAAAGAACAGACACTGAAGAAATAGGAAGGAAAGGCAGTTTTCTTTCTATTTTAGGGAGATTCAGGGATCTCCAAGTCCATTCTTGCCTGTGACTGCACCAGCAGCTTAGCAGTATGCACCCTGTAATAGCAAGTCATATTGTGCACGTCTGATTTTCTCTCAGTCCTATGCCTTATACGTCTGCTACCTCCTAATGGCATATCATGTGCTGTTCAGAAGCTGCAGCTTTCCCCTTCTCTCATCCCTCCCCAGTAACTGGGCTGACCAAGATCCCTGGCTTCGCCTAGAGGCAGATGATCTCTGCAAAGAAACAGGCACACTTCATCGACTCCTTGTGCCCATGTAGTTTCTTATCAGAGTGCTGCTCACTCACCTTCTTGAGTGCATGCTTTAGCTGACAGGGATTTCTCCTTTCCCGATACGTAGATTGCAGTCACTGTCACTAGATAGGTTGTATTGGGTGTCAGATTCTCCACCACGGTGCTATTGTGCTTGCCATCCACCTCCAGCAGCTTCACCGAGTTCCCAGGGAGTGGTCCATACAGGATCTGATAGCTGATCACACTGTCCAGTGTGGGAGCCCAACTAACATGGAAGCTGTGTGGCCCAGACTCTGAGATAAGAACCTGAGCTGGGCTTATTTCCTCTGAAAGCAATGTAAAAAGATTGAAATGAGTATGCAATTCAAGGCAGAAGAATGCTGTCAGAGGAGCATAATTGACCTGCACCATATTTGGCTCCCAGGAGGTAGAAGAAAATCCATCCAGCAAGTGGATGTTGATAGTCACCTAAGAAAATGGTTTCTCCACCTGTGCAGCATAGAGTGGATAAAACTACTCAGCCAAAACTGTTCTTACATGCAGAACATCAATGCTGGACGTAAGTTCATCTCGACTTTGTCACCCCTGCTCAGGTTTTCAGCGTGCTGCTTTTTTGCCTGTTGCTCTCCAGCACAAACCTGAGTTATTCTTCTGGCCCAAATGACTAGTCTGCCCAGAGGGGCTGGCTTCTGCTCCGAGTGCTCCCCCTCTCCTTCCCTCTTACACAGGGGTTCCCCATCAGTGGATACACCTCCCTGGAGAAGCAGCATGCACCTGCTTCAAGACCATTACTCTTCCCTAGCTGTACCTGCAGCCACAGGTAGGAGACAGGGATCTCCCTGCTCCCGTAGCAGCCGCTCAAGCTATGAACGTCAAAATTTCCCTTTGGCAGTAACGCACACAAGGCAGCACTGTTTCTGCCTGGCCATCACACTGGGATAGCGAATAAGGATGTGCAGCAGCCTGTGCTTTATCCCCAGCGGATAAAGCTGATACACCTCAGCCCTGTCAAATACTTGCAAGCTGCAGCTCCTGCCTTCTCCCAGGGCAGTGAGCTCTGCTTCCCTCCAGATTCATAGAGTTTTAAGGTTGGCAGGGCATCTTATGAGCATCATACCTGATCCCCTGTTCTTGGCAGTCCAGAACATCTCTTTAAGAAGAGAGCTGCCGGCTGAGTGCCAGCATAAAGCAGCTCATTATGTTCTGTCCTGACCACAACCATCTGCCTCCTCCAATCAGACCATGAGGCTGTGGGATGCAGACCAAGGGCTGTCCTCTTTCCTTTATATATGTGAAGCTCAGCACAGTGAAGACTTCCCCCTCGGTAACAACTGTGCACGTTTTACCTGCCAGTGTAGTAACCCTTGTTGTCTGGGGAGAAAAGTAGTGGATGTTGGATTCAGGAACGAGTGCCACCTCGTAAGTAGTTTCTGGTGCAAGGTTGCTTAGCATGAGGCTAGTGTGAGCCCCAGACACCTGCTTTGTCCTCTTCCTTGCTAGATCATCTATCGGGGCATACTCTACGGTGTAGTAGCCAGTCTCTTGGGCAAGGAGTTTGGGCCACATCAAACGGAAGCTGCCTGAGGTGATATCTACTGCATGGAGCCGATTTGCTTGGATAACATCTGGAAGAGAAACAGCAGCAAGAAATCACTACTGACATCAATACACAGAACGCGGCACATCTAAAATACAGGCCTTTCTGGATGGGAGATGTAGTCTACAGCAACACTGGATGACAGCTGAAGTCACCTCGGTGTAGCAAAGCCCCTTCATAGCAATTCAGTGAACCAGACCTTCTTTGAAAGGTTCAGAATCCTTGAAGCCAAGCATAAAGCTAAAGAAAAAAAAATATATATGTAAAACACATGCCAACTGAAGCAGCAATATTTGTGTTTTCACACCACTCCTACCTCTTGGACAAGACCCTTTCACTGAACAGAGCTTGGAAGGGAAATGCATATGTCCCAACCAGCATGAAGTGGCATTTTGGCTAAAGTAATTGCTCAGGTCTGTCTGCACAACAGCTTCAGCTCAAGAATACTACTGCACCTTGCCTCCTAGGCATCTCCAGCCTCAAACCAGTTCGCCACAAGCCTCCAAGCTGGTCTATAAACCCCCTGCTTTCCCTCCCCATTCCCTCTGTGCTAAGGCAAAACAGTGGTGTGATCTGCTGTGACAGCGAGGTGTAGCGCAGCAGGAACCGTGCCCCTGCCCATCCAAGCCTGTCTTGTGCCACCAAGAATGAACCTGGAGTGGTCCAGCAAGTTCTGGGCAAGCTGCTACTGCCCAACAGATGTGTGGGAGTTACTGTTTGCCCTGGCCAAAGAGGCAGCTTCCCACACTCAGCAAGACATTACCACGCACCCAACATGGCAAGCAGCACTGGCACTGCCTGTGACAAAGCTGGAGACAGAGTCTGGGCATCCAGGTTCCAAAACTCCTGCAGTCAGTTCATCCTGAGCTCCTTGTGGAAGTCACCTACTAGTGAAACCAAACCACTGAAGTTTGTCATGTATGTGAAGCAGGCCAGAGTGTGAAGAAATAAATTTCTCCCTGCTCTCTGCCTGCACCCAGAGGCCTGGAAGAAGGGGCAGCAACTGGGGACTGTCCAGCATTTGCTAAGCCAGCTGCATTCATCCCAGCTGAAGTCACTCCCTGCAGTGTTTCAGAGCTCCATTGTTTTCTGACATTCAACATTCAGAGCCCCTTTTGTGCTGTCTCATCTCTCTCCCCCTGCACAGAGGCTTCTCTTCAAGGCTTATGCTACCTTTGAGTTCTAGACCCCAAACACCTCTTCTGATGCTCTGCAGTTCCCCCCGCTTCCTCCGCCACTTGACCCTTCCAACACACATGGGCTGCTGAGCCCAACCTGGGCAGAAGTACACTGTTCTCTGGTCTTCCAGAGGGGCAGAAATACACAGGACTTTGTTTCTAGCTCCAGGGAAGAGATATACAAAGACAAAGGTGCATTTTTATTTCCTAAAAGGATTTTTAAAAGCACCCTGAGCCTCAAGGAACAGTGTCACTCCTGAAACCTTACGACAGTGTCACTCCTGAAACCTTATGACAGTACCCTCCAGCTCAAGCTTAAATGCTTCACAGAGTGCTGTAAGCAGCTCTCACTGCCTACCCATTACACAGAGGTAAAGGGAGGCACGAAAGTCTGCCCAGACCTGTAAGAGAATAAGGGGTGGCCTTGCATTCTCAGACTTGTCCCTTAACTGGGAGAAGATCAGCTCTCCTCCTCCAAGCTGCTCTGAGTCCCTGCCAACTTCTCTCTACCAAATAAAGCAGCCTCAGTTTTTCCTCTGAGCTGTTCTTTGGCTCTCCCAGGCAGGCAGGAACATTCCCCTTCTCCATGCCCTGCCCGCTCCCGTCCACACACACTGCCAGCCAGCAGCGCTCCACCCCGTCGGAGCTCGGAGGAGGCAGAGGGTAAGAGGCAGCACCATGGGGCCGGGGACACTACACCCTTCTGAGAGCCCCACAACTACCAGTGGCCAAGCCACAAAGGAACAGGGAGCAGAGGAAAGGCCGCAGTGCCAAAAGTCCTGCCAAAAACTCAGGGAATGGAAATAAGTGAGCTTGGAGGCAGGGACCGGGGACACTGGGAATAAATCAGAGATTAAAGTGAGAGGGTACAATACCTGAGGGACATGCTGCAGGAAGCCCAGAGCAAATAGCTCTGCCCCTTGTTGCTAGATTACAGATGTCTTGAGAGTATAAAAAGGGCAATAAGCCCCAGAAAAACAGATGCCCATGGCATGCTTCCCTGTTCCCAGAGGGAAGCAGCAAGTTAATTTGTGGTATTAGACCCAGGTGGTGCCTTCTTAGCAACTTAGAGACAGCTTGTGATGCACTTGCCTTCCTCCTCCTGCCCCTTGGTGACTTGAAACACCATTTGGCATCCACAAGTCTGCTGGCATATCATGGATGCAGACAAGGTCAAGATTAGACTTGCAGGAATGTTCCTACTTTCACCATGTGTGCAAGAAAGGCAGCCAGGCAGCAGATGAACCTGTTCTAGCCCTGGGTACTTGACCACCTCTTAGCAGAAGCTTCAGATAGGGCTTGGGACACGTCACTCCTGTTTCGTTGCTCTATTTCCCTAGTTTGATATGGATGCAGGGGGAGGGTTCCCATTCTGGGAAGGGGGAACACACTGCTCCATTACCAGGGTGGACATTCAAGGCCCGAGATCACTCCCTCCGGTCACCTGCTTATATTCAGTGCTAAGTGAGAACGTCAGAGGACTCCAGTCACAAATGCTTCGCTGCAGCAGAAGTTATCCAGGACCTTGTTTCAGATCAGAAATGTGTTGCCCTGAATATGCATGGGAAGTGGCTGATCTTTTGTGACTGCTGGGCAGGTGGGCTCCTGTAGAACTTGGCTCAGAAGATGGTGCCAAAGGATGAAACAAGTCAGCAGTCGTCAGTTCAACTGGCTGAACGGAGAGCGAGTGGATGCTAGCACAGAACCTGACGTCATCTCAAAGGAATGCCTTGGTTTCACAATATTTGAAGGTACTTCCCCAGAAGGAGAGCACCAAATGCCATATATTTGGTACATAATATGTAGGATGCAATGGAAGAAGCCTGAACCAGAGTCCCCTTCCCTTCACACTAGGAAAGGCAGAGGTATCTGACAGTAGCCAGCGGTGGCCACAGCCAGGCTGGCTAGGAACAACAACATGTGTTGGGACCATGAGCTAAGGAAAAAGAGAGGGAGCGAGCATACACATCCATCCAGTCCCTGTCTTACGCCCTTCTGCACAGAGGCGTTACTGGAACTATTCCAGGTCCACCATAGCTAAGAAGCAGCCCACAATCTCTGCTCTGTGACACAGACAGGTTTTTCAAAAAGGGAACTGAGGCAGAGGCACCGCATCGCTTAGCCTCAGAGCCCGTAGCAGGGCCAAAATAGAGTTTGGAAGAGTAAGGCACCTTCCTTTTGTCTCCCTGTCCAAGTAGTGGCCATCTTGCTGCCTAGGACCAAAAATCCTTGCTGTGAACTGCAGACCCAGCCCTGACAGTTCATTATATTATTTGTCTTCTCAGATCTCTGATCAAATTCCTGAAGACAAAGAAAATGCTTCTTAACTGAGCAACGCCTACGTAAAGGTGTCTACCTTTGTATAGCGAGGTACAGCTGCCGAGACGGAACTGTTCTGCGGAGGGTTCTCAGCCTACAATAGCAACTTGGTAGCCAGGGACCATTGTGCTGGAGTATGTATGGAGCAGGCATGAAACACCCCATTCCTGGATAGGAGGTGGAGGGAGGAGAGCAGCTCTTAACAAAGCTTGTTTGTGCATCTACAAAAGGCTGTTAAAAAACAGTAGCAAGAGATGAAGATAAGATAGCAGTGATAATAAAACCAGCCTGAGCCATTCCGGCGTTGGAAAGCCCTAATTTCTGCCTGCCAAGGATCCTGTCTGTCTGTACTATCCCAGGAGCCAGAAGCAGGAAGGGTGGTGATGAGGGCTGCCTCCTCCTGACAAGGAAGGGTGGACATATGTGGCTTTATTAAGGCTAACTCAGGTGATGCTACCAACGTCTGGTATTTTGCTTAAAGCACCAGACCCTGGATTCCTGTGGGAATCTCACCTTCCTTTAAAATACCAGACTAGTAACTTTTAGAACTGATGAGTGCACGGAATACTGCTCTCGGGCACAGCAGAGTATTTATTACCTTTGCAGATCTTACAATCTTCAAGACAATCTTGTGCTGCAAAGATATGCAGATGATTTCTCATTTTGGGATGCTATTTTATACTCTCTGGATGTAGGATGTACTAGAAGCTGAAACAGGCACTTGAAGCGAAACGTCTGGGGGTCTGTATGGCATCTGGTACAGTAGAAGGACTGCTGGTACTGCCCCACACTCGTACAGGAGAGGGGTGGATGACTGGAGGGTAACATAGTCCCTGTGTGTGATTTGTTAAATGAGCATGGCTGGAAACAGAAAGAAATTGCTACGTACAGAGGATTCTGTGGAACGGCTTACTTGGATACTCAAAGCCAGTTCTAACCAACTCGCATAGCAGAAAGCCAAATGAGAAATTAAAGCAGTATTTCCAAAGGAGAGACAACCTCCAGAAAATGAATGGAAAAATCTGCAAAGTCAGAGTAACTCAGCTTTCCAAACAAATCCGGAGGCATCTGGGAGGCTGAGGCCAAATCCTTGCTTCGGGATCACGGGCACTCCCACCGTGATGGCATTTGAGAGCTGCAAAAAGAACACGCACTGTGCAGTGCGGCATGCGGATTAGCATGAGATGTTTCTCTTGGCTTCCAAATGCCTGTCTTCTGGCTCAGGTTCTGGCTTTAGGTTTCCTCAGACCCTCTCCTGGATGCTTTAAAAAACAGGACTGCTGAAAAATTGAATCTGCTGTCTGTTCCCGCTCCCTGCACAGCAACCGCCACAACGATGTTAGCAACAAAGAGGTAGGAGTTGGTCTGCTAAGCCTAACAAGTTAGGGCTGGGTTTTAATTCCGAGGGCTGTGCTAGCCAAGTCAGGCTATAGATCTGGTGGATATGGAACACGTTACAACAGGAGATTTATGGAACAAAAACATTCTTCTCCTACAGTCTTAACGCTGATAGCAAGCACCATCCTAAATTGCTCTTTGTAAGAGAACAACTGCCCGCCACTTGTAGGCGAGGTAGATATGTCAGTGCGTGCCAGCCACTGTGCCTGCACAGGGTAGAATATACAGGGAGCCAGATCTACCCTGGACAAGAGCTTGATGGAGCTGACAAGATCAAATCTTTTCCAGGCATACACATCCCATTTTGCGTATGCAATGTGTTCAACACATCTGTGTCCTCCACCTCCATCACATGGCACATAGCCAGGCAGCATTTCAGAGAAAAAAATTCATCCTGAATGTGAAAGTCAAGTCCAATGGACCTAGGCACCTTGCTCCCACAGTCAGCAGTCTCTTACTGTAATTAAATCATTGCCTGTTTGGGAAGCCTTTAGTTAACTATTAACCTGCGCAGGTGGGGGCGTTTTTGTGCTGCACTTGAATTGTACAGATGTCTATGACCTGCATGATTCATTTCAAAGTCTTGTGGGTTTTTAAGGAATACAGATAATATACTGCCTGAGCCTCCTTCCTTCATTAACAAACATTAACTCATTACAAACACAAGTTCATCTCTCTAACGGTCTGCAGAAGGACATTTGTCCCAGTCAGTCATGGGACCTTCCAAGGGGAATAGAGAGATATCTGTCCCCAGACCTCCTAAAAGCCTTGATTTATACTTGGACTTACAGCATTGTGGACAAACGTCGCAGTTTGCAAGGGCAGCAACTGTGGGTCAGGGGGACCATTGGTTTTAGGGGATTCTCATGCTGTCTGCCTTGCAGAGCCAAGCATTAACATTCAGCCTGTTGCAAACTCCCAGTGACCACAACCCAACCGTACCTAGGATAGCATCTCGAAGCTCCTTTGTGATGATGGGTAGGTCATCAACATCCACAAAGTGCAGGTGCTTCTCAGGAGGTTGGCTGGCAGCAGCAGAGAGTTCCAGGTAATTCCCCCGTCCAGTGCTGACAATGAAGACTGTTACTCCCATATCCTTTAGGAGCTGCATGGGTTCAGAGATATCATCAGTGGAGAAACCATCTGTCACCCACACCAGTACCTTGGGCACATCTGGCCGGGCACCAGCTTCATCACTGAAGAACTTCTCCTTGGCATAGGAGAGCGCCTTGCCTGTGTTAGTGTCACCCATGAGCTGTTGAGTGTCCCGGATGGCTTGTTGCAGAGTACCACTAGACAGGTATTGGTCAAAAGGGAACTCCATGGTGGGCATAGTGCTAATGTGGATGATGCTGGTCTGGACATCTTTGGGGCCAAAGGTGAAAGGTTGCAGAAGGTCCCACATGAATTCCTTGACCTTGGAAAACTCATAGTAGGAGACACTGCCAGAGCTGTCCAGCAAGAAGAGGAGGTCCCCTTCTGAATCGGAAATAGGCGGCTGGGGACCTAGCAGGGGAAGAGAAAGGGAGATATGTTAGTGGATGATGTGAACTCATACCTGCACAGGCACCTGCTAGGAAAGCTTGGTTATCTTGTGCCAAATCCCAGAATTCAGTGAGAATTTTGCTCGGTAGAGACCTCAGGATTTGCCCGTTTTTATTATTTGCATCTAGTGTGAGGGCTCCTGGACTTTATTCTCAGTCCTGCTGTCAACTGACCAGGAACGTCTCACCCCATCTCCCTAGCACCGCCTCTTCCCTCCCTGGACAGCTTTGCTTAAACTCATCTGTTTGATCACAACTGTTCTCTGTGAACACTTTGAGATGCTAACACTGAAGTGTTAGCCAGCGGTGTGCCTGTGATTATTCACAAACTAAGTTCTCTTTGCACCTTTGTTTTAAAGTATATTGCCAAAAAAATTGTTTCTGTTGTGAACAGAAAACTGGTTCCTAGGTCCTCTGAGGTCCAAGAACCTGGACCTGATCACAAAGAGCATGAAGAAAAAAGTTCATGAGTCCCCACCATCTGAATGGCAGGATTATGACCTGTGTTGGACTGTTTGTCTTCGACTGCTTTCTTTGGGTTCAGTCTCACTTTGGGACATCACAGCTGCTCAGCCTGATCTAGGCCCTGCCCAAGAGGGTCACTGTAAGGAGAGAAGCCAAAGCACTGAAGTGGAGCTGGAAAGAGCTCTTGAAGGCACTGCAGGGCAGCAGCCTAGTGCTGATCTGCCTGGCCATGGGACCATCTCAGCAGCGTGCTACAAATATACCACCTACCCCATAGGGTTTCATGTTGGCCAAGAAACATGCAAAGGAACAGCTGGAGCATCCCAGTGATACAGCAGCAGCAGCCCTGAGCGCTCGTGGTGTGCTCGGTCCATTGCTGTGAACAATGGCACAACATCCAAGCGCACAAGCGTTGCAGCTGCCATACTTCACGTCCTTCGGTTGGCTGAGACAGACAACAAAGTCTCACAGTAAACAGTCAGCACATCTCAGCCCTGCTGTGTGCAGCTTGCCCTCTGGCTCTTGGCAAAGGCCGATGCTGCAGACAAGCCTGGCCTTTTGAAGCTCACTCCCTTTGCATGCTCTGCACCTCACCTAGATCAATCCCCATTGCACAGAGGTAAGGCTGAGACGCATCTCACCTGGCTGCTGTGGTGAGCTCTCCAGGAGCAGCCAGAGGAGATCCCCCTGCCTGCATTGCTTCCCTGCTCTCCAGGATTTGTTGCCAAGTTTCGTTTAAAGTCATGTTTTGCACATTTGCAAAGATAAAGACAGAGAGGAGGAGCAATAATTACTTTTTTCCCCTCCTTTCCATTCACATGCATGACCCCTACTGTTCCAGGAGCTATCTGGATGGCCAGAACAGACCCCGTGTCTCTCCGAGGAAAAAGGCCAGTCATGGGAGAGGAGAGGCAGGCCAAAAGACTGAAAAACTGGAATGAAGTACGCCCAAATTCAGCCTAGCGCCTGAATCCTGAGAAAATACAGCTCCTCGTGGAATGAGGGCAGGATGAATGCCTGATATTCCTCTGATCCGAATTCAGTCCAGATGAGTACCCGGTGGGAGCAAAGATGCCAGTGCAGCAGTGAAGGGAAGTAACTTCCCAGGACACCAGTCTCACCTCCTCATTCTTCGGAGGTGCTGCACCAGGGCAGGGGCTGGAGCAGCGCAGGGAGCCCCACAGGCGGGGTAGGAGAGAGGACCCGGACCTGACACCGCAGGAGCGACGGGAGCTCTGGCTCCTGAGCACGCCTGGCACTTCTGGACCATGCTCAGGCTTACAGAGCCTCACGACAGTCTTTCCAGGCCCATGTTATTAACCCGTTACAGATAAACTGGAAGGCCAGTGGAAGCGTGGGAGCTCAGGCGCAGGAATCAGGGCAGAGCTAGAAGTACAACCCACACGTCCTGCATCCTGCCCTCGCTGCTGCAGAAAAGAAATGCCTCCGAGCTACATCGGCTTGCACTGACACCCCTTGTTACACAACACCAGGCTGATCCTGAGTTCTTTCCGCTCCAAGCTGAAGGTGGACATGTTCCAGGAGCTGGCAACGTTCATCAACAGCCTGAGCCAGCAGGTCAGTCATGCCCTGTGCCAGGGAGGAGCCTCTGCCATTCAGAGCTGCTGCTCTGGGCTAACGCACGGCAGTCCCAGAGAAAGCAGCAACTGCTGTTCGCAAGACCGACCAAGAGCGATTGCCAAGGCCAGGAGCAACTTTTGGGTCTAAAACAACTTACAGGTTTATCCCATCTTATGACAATGGCAGTGCCTGGAAGAAAAATGGGCTGTATTTGGAAAAGAATGAAATGATAAAGAAACTTGATGAGAAAAACTTCTGGCTCTGCTCTCCCAGGAGAGGTGTCTGATTCTCAGAACTGGCTGCCTCTCAGTTCAGAGACTACGGTCCACACAAGACTGGCAGAAAGCTCCCTGATTTCTACCACTTGGCAGGGAATTCTGGAGTGGAGGAACTTCTTCCTAGATTGCCTTTTACAAGCTAGGCTAATTTGAGGTTTTCTAGCTCTTCTGAATACACGCTGGCCTCCTTTCCCAGATAGTCTCAGCAGCAGCACCTCAAAGGGGCCCCGGGACAGGATGTCAGGGAAAGGGCTGCCCAGACCCATTTGTGCAGAAGAATGCAATATGTCAGGAAGAACATGCTTCTGAGGGTGTGGCTTGGAGTCCCACTCCATTTGACTCATTTTCTTACCATTTCAATTAAACGGCTGTTTGGGAAACACAAACACATAGGGGACTCCTCCTACTACTCTTAGAGCTTAGGAGATTTACAATAGCTGGAATATCAATAATAAATGTGGAATCCTTTTAACCACCGCCCTGCTTTCTCACAGCTTTTGAGGTGCAAGAAGGGAGAAAAAGCCTTGAACCAGAGATTCCTGCCTGCCCGTTTGGGCACCTCTATCAGTGAGGGGATCAGGAACGTGGGGTGGCCAAGGAATGTGGGCTCAGGAGCACAGATGGACTTGGTGCAGCACACAATGGTTGAGTGCTGGAGCCATGTGTGGAAGCCAAAACCACAAGGCAGTAGACAGCTGAATGGAAAGGCTCCTGCAAAATTAATTGCTCCAAGGAGACAGCTCATGCAAACAGTTCTCCCCTGCAGAACGCCATGTCAAGGCAGGCCCAGACATAGCGATGATCCTGGCAGAGATGAGCAAGGGGTTGCTAAGCCCCCACTGGGCGGATATGAGATGGCAAAGCCAAGAGGAGGGAAAGGACCAGGGCAGGGGAACAGCCAGTAGGTACAACGGGTCTATTACACGTCCCGACAGTGAAAGCTAACGGCCTGAGCACAGCAAAGATCGTGAACCAGCACGAGCACAGCCATTGCGGTACGACGCGAGGGGCTCCAGGGGGAAAACAGAAGGCAGAGAGTGGTTCAGGCTTAAGCTACAGGGGACTTGATCCTCTCTGCCTGATCTTCATTTGCACAGTCTGCTGTTTATTTCCCTCAGCGGGCACTGTTCAGACGCCTGCCTGAGCAGCCAGGGATGAGCGCCTGGGTCCGTTCCACGGCAGGAGCGCTCACGTCTGTGCGCTCAGGAACGTCAGAGCGGGGTACATTGCAGAAAGGGCCGGGTGTGCTGGGAATGGCTACGGGGTGGGGGACAGAAGTGACGTGCATGAGTCGGGACCACACTTACTGCACGTGTTACCGTGTAGGTGTGCACTGGAAAAAAGCCAGAGTGCTTGCACACGTGGTCCGTAAACATGAGCATGCTGCCCACAAGTCCCTGTGCTGCTACAGAGACCAAGGCAGCACAGCAGCCGCTCTCCTGTAGTAGGTGCTGGCTGAGAGCGCAGAGGCATCACACCCATGATGAAACAGAAGAAATCAGATGGAGCCTTCAGAAATTGAGAACATCAGAATTACTTGGAGGTGACTAAGCAAGAGGTGCTAGAAGGATGCAGGCATTGGACCTGCGATCTACATGGATTACAACCAATTCTGCGTGACCCAGCACAACTCAGCCCTGTATTGCAGGCACACACCCCCAGCAACTTGGCATTCAGAGCTGAGCAGAAAATAAACGTGAAGGCCAGTAAGCTCTGCGGCATGCCCATAGCAACATGCCGTTTCATCACTACATCACACAGAGCCGAACCCGTGACCTACAGGTCCCTGCCACTGGTTCCTAGAGCTCCCCAACTCCTAATGGCATTCCAGCAGGGCAGAGCATCGAGGGCTTTCCTTGGAGCTTCTGGCTGCATGAAGCAAGTCAAACACGTGTAGCCACAGCCCTGTGCTCTCCCCTCCAGCGGAAGAAGCACAAGCCACTTACTTGGTGGCAAGCCATAGCAAGAGATCTTGCCAACATGACTGCTGCCTCCCAGGAGGAAATCACTGTTTCTCCTTCTCCCCTCTGCTCCTCACCAGTTTTGTAGTGTCACTCATTTCCTGAATGTTGCAACAAACATCTGTGAAACCTTCTGATCCTAGCAGGGCAGGGATCAACGGCCAAAGGACACTGCTCAAAGGGGTAAACAAGGTCATATGCACTAGCACTCTATGAGGAGAATTTGGAATTCACCACGAAGGAGCAGATGCAAGCAAAACCAACAGAACTACCTGCATGGAGGAACACATGGGTGAAAACCAGCATGGACCACCAAACACCACAGTCAAGAGCCAAGCCCCAGTCAAATTGCACTCTTGACCGTACCCTGCAGCTCTGGGGCACCAAGAGAGCTGGGAATAATGTCAACCTCCTTTAAACACTGGTTTGACCCATCGTACGTTGCTGGAGATAGCTGTGTTAATGAGAAGGCTCTGCAGGAAGAGCTACAGCTTCATACTATGATGTTCTGCCTGAAGGGTAGAAAGCGCTGGTTAGCAGCAGGTCGTTAACAATTGGCTAACAAAAGCAACAGTTACACTGACAGGCAGGTATGTATTTTGGAGCTAAAGGGATTGTCTGTGGGTGGAGCAGGCGGCCAACCCTTCATACAGGCAAATACCATCACAGTTACCTCTACTTAACACTCAGCCCTACACAAGATGGAAACAAATTCCTCCCATTCGGATTTTGTCAGCAGAAAGGATCCATAAAAAAAAATCCAGACAAAGAATCTCACTATAGCAGAAGTATGGCAAGGCTTATAAAGTGACTGGACACTCCATCATCCTTCCCTTCAGGTTTAGGTTTTCAGTTCCCTTCTCTTCCTGTTCTTTGTCCTTCATCCAATATAAACATGCCATCTGTGCCAGAGGTGGGGCTGTGAAGATTTGTTACCAGTAAATCCCTGCATTACGCAAGCAGCTGCTATTTTCAAGCCGTTTTCTTGCTTTACAGCAAAAGACGACGGGCTGTTTGGCAAGATGCCAACTGAAGATTTCTCACTTTCAGTGGGATTCTGAGAGACGGGGCATTCATTCAGCATCTCCCTGCCTCCTGAACTTTCAGGCTTTTGCTTCTGAAAAAAGCTGAGGAATAACTCTGTAGACCTCGTATCACTGCTGCTCCTGAGCTCCACCTAAGTCCAGGGGACAACAGAGAACACCTCTAGCTGATACACAGTCAGTACACACGGATCAGTCATGCAAAGAAGTGTTTTGAAGGAGTCAATATGGGAGCCAGATGTCACCATGGAGTCACAGTGCTGCCTTTTTAAACACTTGGCTTTTCCAGGAGAAAAACAGCTGGTCAGACTTCTCTGTCTTACACTGAGATGCTGACAGGAGACATCCACTTCAAGAGTTCCCTGGACTCTCAGCTGGGACCTGAACACATGCCACATGTCTGATTTACATGGGACTTGGAACTTGTAGAGCATAAGGGAATTAACAGCCAAAAAAGATCATGTCCTGTCTTGGTTAACTATGTTTTAAATCCCACATTTGTCTTCCCTTCTCACTGTTTGGCCATGCAAGGAAGAAAGTTCTACGATGAGTGGAGCTGGGCTTGGAGGCTGACAGAAGTAGTCTGCTCCTCCCCGCGGCCCCTCGGGATCACAGTGAGAAGCAGGAGGAGAAAGGCACCGTCTCACCCAGAAGAGAGGTATCCCACCAAGCCATCCAGGAGATGACACTTAAAACCGTGTCAAAGAGGCCTCTGCCATGGGAGATGGCTAGGTGACCCGCCTACTTAAAGAGCTGAGCCCCACCAAGCAAAATATGCTTGTGTGACTAAAAGCCCAAACTACCTATGCAGGTTCCGGCTCGTCCATACCACAGATTACAGGCTGTAGGTTGAGAAATGGCCCTTCAGTCAAATTCCTCTGGCAGTAAGGAAGCTGGGTTGCCATCTCTTATGATGATCTTTTCAGGGCTTTCACTATCTCTGCTGTTTTACTTAAGAGCCTCAGGTGTCCTGAAATCATGGAATTATGCCAGGTACCGAGCTGCGTTTCAGAGATCAGTAAGCGCAGGGCCTTCTACAAAGTGGGTGAGCCACGTCTTTATTTCTCACTTACTGTCCCCACAAGGACAGCAACATCGCCATCACTTTCTGCTGATGCGAGTCCACAGTGACCAAGCAATGGCAACCTAAGTTTCATTTATCAAAGCCCAAACGATCAAACGGTCGTACATTACAATGATGCAACAGAGATCTGAATCTGGACCCTACGAGGAAAGTGGTGGAACTGGCCATGCACTGCTCTCTCTGCCTTGACTTTGTGCACTAAGTCAATAGCCATTGATCTGAAAAAGCTAATCACTCCTGAGCACGTAGAAGGGCCACTGGCCACCCAGTAGCTTCCTCATTGTCCACTGCAGCTGAGACTAAAGCTACAGTCATTCACATTCAGCCAAGTTCCTAGGAAACAGTTATGAACATGAATCTGTACCTCTCAAACAGTTTCCTCCCATTGAGTGCTCATGGGTCACCACACAGCACCTCCAGACAAGAGCTACTCCATGCCCAGGAGCCCTGCCAGACTGGCTGTGTGCTCACGGTTGCTTTGGAGAGCACCTAGGAAGAGCCTAAGAGGCCCCCACATCAAAGCTGCTGGGGAATGGGCACCTTGCCGACCAGCAGGTTCATTTCCTCTAAGGGTGCTGGGCAGCGTAACACAACGCACACAACTTTGCCTCTGGAGCAAGGCTCAACCCTTCTGGAACAACACGGCTTGCTTTTGCACATACTCTGAATGTCTGAGCATTGTTTTTAAGCTGGGCTGGGGGAACTGCCACATGCACTCCCAAGGCAGCAGAAATGCACGACAACAGGAATAACTGCTGCCTGTGTGGACATCAAGCATTCTGTACCGTTCCTGAACCAGCCTGTGTCACCGAGGGACAGAACCCAGTACCCCACAAGGGGATCCTAGCAATAGACACAGCCTGCTCTGCGTACCAGAAGCAGAATCAGACCCCAGCAGTCTGGGCTGGGGTCTGAGGATGTCCTGTCCAGCGAGATAAAAGGTTTCCTTCTCCTTTCACACTGGATTGCATTTCTCAGATGCAGTGAAAACCAGATGCAGCCAGCAGTAGCCCTGCAGTCAAAGAACAAACCTTTTTCTCTACTTGTGAACACAAAGCAGAACAAAAGTAATTGCATCAGCTCAACCATCACGGTATGAGCTACGTTTTCTGCCCAGCATTACAGTGCATAAACCAGAAATGAGACATTCATCTCCTCCACGTCCCTTTCCCCACTGTTGGTTCTGAGAGGCTGACCATAATCATTTTCCCCCAACAGTATCCAAGAGAAAGATTTTTAAAGAGGGAATATAATGAGCGAATTACAGAGATTAGCAAGAGAACTACAACACAGGTATAGTACCAATCACCGTTTTTACTTCTCTTGATTGATGTGCCTCAGTATGTAGGTAGCTGAGGAGTCAGGACTTTTTCCATATGATTGGACTAAACTCTTCAAGTTTCTGAAACAATTTCCTTTCTGCTACTGGAAAGAAGCAAGCTAAAATTTCTTTCTAATATGGCAATTTTAGAAAGGTTTTTTGTTTTGCCCTTGTGCCAGCAAAGTAACATACAAGTATAAACCATACACCTAAAGCAGCAATAAATCTTCAGCTTTTATTCTGAAAAGGTTTTATAAGAAGCTCTAAGGACCACGAGGTATTAAATGTAGGAAAGTAGTAAGGGAATACCTTGCCTTTTCAGGCACTCACCTCTCTCAGGTGTGTTCTGTCCCGCAGCAAACCGCAGCCACAGACCAAGAGAAAGCACTGTCTTGGCCAACATAGCAAAGTCTGGTCCTGGGCAAACTACCTTAAATCCAAGAGCTCGGCTCTGTGAAGGCAGATGAAAGGCTTAAGATCAGTCATATTACGTGCGAGGATCCACCAGATCACAGGGTGCCACTTTTATGCTGCTCATGCCTCGAGATCCGACTGCTTCTTTATGTGTGTTTTGCTGGGCTGTGGTGTAAGCTCTGGCTCCCGGAGGCAATTCCCTCCCCCCCTTCTTTTAAAGCCATAAATCCATCCTGACAGGAATAGCTGGAGGAGAGGCACAAACAGCACCCCTGCTGCTGTTCCTCTCCCGAGTTAAACTTGCCCCAGGAGTGCGGATTGAGTTGCAGTCTGCGTGCAGCTGGGCTGGTTTGAAAAAAAAAATATATCCTTATAGATAAAACTTTGGCCCTGCAAGACACTGGCTACAGTCCAACTACCGGGGGAAAAAAAAAGCAAAAGCTCAGAAATCCAAAGCTGCTCCGCTCTGGAATGAACGAGAAGGAAAACCACGTATATAGAGGAAAGAGCGAGCAGAAAGGCCGGGGAGCGCCCCGGCCCCGGGAATACGGCCGATCTGCGGGGAGGAGGCAGGC
>NW_010547286.1:0-684 GCF_000687285.1 Phaethon lepturus
CACAGGAAAGCCACTTCGCACTGATGGCGGCTCCACGGCACTTGTCAGCCCTGCCTAAGCATGAGGTGTCCAGCAGGCGTGCGGCAAGCTGGTGGGCCAGCCCCAAACTAAGTGCCTGCTTGAGGAGCTGCTCCCCAGCCTGCCCCAGCTGTGGGCTCGCGGTGGGCTGTGTGCGGTGGTACTTACTGCCTCTGCAGGAGCTGCTGCTGCTGCTGCCGGTAGGAGTCAACCAGCTGCTGCGGGACCAGCTCCACCAGCTCCAGGCTCTCCTTTATCTTCATCAGGATCTCAAAGTTCTCCCGGCCTCGCACCTGGAGGAGGGAACAAGCCCAGGGTTTCGCTTTGTTCCCATCCCGCCTGGCCGTCTTCCTCGTGGCCCCTTTTTTCTACCCGGACACACAAGTTGCAGTGTCACTGTGGCCAGGGACAATCTGGGATCCAGGACTCCCTTGGACATAGGCGTTTACAGATGCTTTTGCTCCTGTTCTCTAGGTCTCTGCATGGGCCCTGTGCCTGCTGCCCTTCAGGAGACCATGCAACCCCGTCCTGCCCAACACCACATCCCCAAGGCGTTTCTCGCAGAGGTGACGCTGCCGCCGAGCTCTCAGCCAGCGTGGCTCACGGACACTTACAGGCACGTAATACATCTCCTCCTCCCCGGGCCTCCGGTTCTTTAACCCCGCC
>NW_010547286.1:767-1458 GCF_000687285.1 Phaethon lepturus
GCGGCGGCGTGCTGTCCTCGGAGGGCAGGACACAGCTGGGAGCACCTTGGCTCCCTGCAGGATTTAAGCTCAAGCCCTGCAGGCTGCCAGCCCTTCACCTGGGTTTTGGTATTGATGTTGCCCCTTTGTTAGTAATAATAGCGAAGAACGAATATATCTGGCCACAGAAGCCCTGCGCTGGCAGCTTTGCGCTCTGGAGGGAAAAGGGAATGGGTCCTATTATGTGACTTCAGGTTTAGTCAAGAAAGGTCAAAGCCTTGTGCCTGGATGTGGATTGGAGCCTGAGCTGCTGGAGCACCGTGATTTTGGGCGTGACTGGAAAGGAGCAGAGGGAGAAGCATCGCAGGGCTTTGAGCGGCGAGGGGGTGCAAGTGCTGGCCAGGAGCCGGGGCTGCGGCGGAGCAGTGCCCTGAGCCCCCCTCCTTCTCCCAGCAAGGGGACTCACTGCGTTTGTTGGTGTTGCCGTTTTTAGCCGCGCTCTCGTTCAGGGCTTGCTGCTCTCGGTAATGGTCTTCATCGGCTTTGCGGTCTCTGCCGGGACAGGCGCAGATCCGGCCCTCGAACGATCTCCTTCCTAGGACTTGGCCGCTGGGAGGAGAGAGAAATCGGTGACTATTTCCGCTTGGGAAGCGCGTCGCGGCTCAGTCCGGCCGAGAAACCAGACTGGCAAAGTGCCTTCCCCTCCCTCCGT
>NW_010547287.1:0-3030 GCF_000687285.1 Phaethon lepturus
TGGTGGGAGAAAGCAGACCGTGCCCCTGTCTGCGGGGGGTCTGCCCCCACGTGCCCCCTCCGTCAGCGCCCAAAGAATGGGGCCCTCGGGGTCGTTTCGGCAGGAATAAGACCAGCTTGTGTTTGGGTTTTGGGCTGCCGGCAGCGCTGCGGTGGGAGGGTGGCCGTAACCTCTCAGCGTGAAAGAGCGGGGAGGACTCGCCGAAGAGGAAACGTGTAACAAACTCAATCTTCTGCGGGTCTCCAGGGGAAGCCTCCTCCGAAGTGGTTGTAATCCTGCTGGGGGTTATTGCAGGGCACGCTGCTGGCTGTGCTCCTGCCGAGGGTGAGGAGGGAGCCGGGCGGCCGCGTGCTGCAGGGCTTGGACATGCGACTGCAGGACGGCTCTCAGAGCTGGAGCTGTGTGGAGAGCAGAACATCTTCAGGCGGTGGGCAGGGTTTGGTGGAGAACCACCGCTCCATGTCCCCTGTCCACCTTGACCAGGCACCCTGGCATCATGTGCACATGGCAGGGGCAGCGTGGGGTGCCCCTCTGAGCCCCACGCTTGGCAGACCGAGAGCTGTGGGTTCACTTCCTCCTACCGCAAAGTGGATGGCAGGGTTGGGTTTCTGAAGTCTTTCGCTCCCCAAACCCCACAGGGTTCACACAGCGCTGACTTGAATTAGCGTTCAGCTCTCCCGGAGTGCCTCTCGGTGCGTTATGAGTTTGTAGACCCAACTGCCGGGAAACCCAGCACCCCCAGGAGCTTGTTGACTTTGCTTTGTTGTTAATTTTGGATGCCAGGTTTGAAAGGCAACCCGTGGCTTCGTACTTATTTCCAGCTTTTGTTGACCTACCACATTCTCCCAGCTCCAAAAGCGCATGTTTCATCCATCTCGACCTACCAGTCTCCAGGTGACAGACTTGTCCCCTGGCAGGCTTCCCCTCACTCTGCCAAGGAAGCCCTTCCTCTGCAGCCACTCGTTTGCCCCATCATATCTGCTGTCAGGGTGAAGTCCCCAGTTTGTCTCCCCCGGGTCCTGTTCGGCTAGTAAGTGTTGACTCATCTGTGGTTTCACTCCCCTGATTTCATTCTTTACGAAATCGGGGCACGCAGAAGGCTAGGCCACCCGGGAGATGGGCAGGCTGCCCTTACTGGTCCACGTGCTGCCCTGGAGAGCTATCAGTGCAATGCAAAGGGGCCCAAAACATCTCATTTCGGCACGCGGCTTTCTGAAGGAGGGTTGCTTGGAGGGACATGGCTGTTATGGTACACCATCTGCCCCGTCCTCTGTGCTTCACTGAGGAGGGGGAAAAACTGGGAGAGATCCTACAGATCAGGGAAGGTACTGAGGTGTCAGACAGATGTGCGTTAAACTCTGTGGTGTCTGAGCGATGGTCAATTGGCAGCAGAGTCTTGATGAGTTAAGGAAAGACAATGTTTGCCAGGGATTTCTCTGAGTTCAAACGCCCGTGGCCAGGCTGGTCACAGGCCAGCAGAAGGGGGGGTCCCGTGGCAGATACCTAATACCAGACACAAGAGCTGTGCTTTGTCTAAGGCCCCTGTGTATAAGGAACATCCTCTCATGCCATGCAGCTGGTGAGGTCCACATGGGGCTTCACAGGCGCTTGAACGGAAGAGGACGGAGAAAGTCCCCACAGACAATCTGGCCTAAAGCAACGTCACTTCTCGCCCTTGTTTTTAGGTGCGTCCATGGAGGATCAGTGGGCAGAGGAGGGAACTGGCAGTGGAGAGTCACACATGCAACTGAAAAATAGAAATCTCAGCAAAGCCTGATACAGGAATTACTGAAAGGGAAAGTACTGCCTACATGGGGTTTGGGTTCTTCAGTGCTGTGTTTCTCTGGCTAATTAATTGTCCTAATGAGGGTGAGGCTCTTATCAGATCCAGGAGAGTGGGGGAGAAAATGAAGAGTAGATTAACATATAAAGTGAGAAGTAAAGTTTCCTGTTGACCGCAAGCAAATTCAATCAGACAGCAAATTCAATGTCCTTTCCTTGTCACTTCGACATTGAGAGCTGTTTGCATGCTGCAGAGTCGCTGGGAGCATTGCTGAAATCCGGGGAGGGGAGCAGTGTGCATGGCTCCATCCCATGCTCACTGGGAATGCTGCCGCTGCACCGGTGGTGTTACCGAATTTCTTCACACTGGAAACAGGAGCGAAATCCTGGGAGCTGAGGGGCTGGCGGTCCCCGTTAATAAACAGGCGTGAGGGATATTTCTAGGCCTGAGCTGTGAAAGCAAAACCAGTGATGCCCAGGCTTGCCCTCTGCGTGCGTGTCCCACCTGTATGTGCTCGCCACCGGAGCCTGACCCCGTGGGTCGGTCCCCGGCAAGCGCTGTGACCCCCAGACAAGGGAGAGTGAGAACTGATTCTCCTTCTGCCCTCAGAGGTATAAATCCCAGTTATGAATGGTGATAGAACATGCAAGCTCTTCCCTCTTTCTTATATACCTTTTTTTTTATAAAATACTACCTGGCTGCCTGACTACAGATCTGCATAGCTGTGGGTGTCGAGTGCTCCCAAACCTGCTGATGTTGTCGGTGCTGCAGGTGTGCTGCTCCTCGGTGGGTCGGGGGCAGAAAACGTAGGTGGAGAGTGGGTGTGTGATGAAACCCCTGCACGCTCACGCCGCTGTCGGATTGCGTCACGCTTGAAATCAGACAAACAAATCAACCGGCCGGGGAGCCCAGCCGTTCTGCCCGCTGACTAATCTTCCCTCCCCACGCCTCTGGCTGCTGAGCCCCGCCGTGGGCTTTTGGGATGGATGAGCCCTGTGGTTTGGTTTGGTAAGAGCTCAAGGTGGCTTGAAGGGCAGGAGGGAACCCAAAGCTGAGGACCCTTTGCCAAAGCTTTATGGCCACGGTGTTTCGAGCACAGTGTAGCAGCAGCGAGCGACTCTCTAGAGCACGTGATGGTATATAGAATAAAAGCGTGGGCGGCAGGGGATGTTAACGCGCTGGCAGTAATTCCCAGCTCTGTGACAATGAACCACTGATATCATCACACATGCTGGGCCAGATCCGGC
>NW_010547287.1:3061-3300 GCF_000687285.1 Phaethon lepturus
GCATTCCTCCTCTTGCCTGGGACCCTGATGAAAGCAATGGGAATTGCCATCCTTGATAATGATTGCAGGATCAGGTGGATGATGACACCCTGCTTTTCTTATCTCGTTATCTCTGGCACTGCCTCTCTCTCTCTCTGTCTCTTTCCACTACTTGCAATGCTTCATTCTGTGCCCACAAAGTGTAAGGAGAGCCCACTGGAGAGCTCTAAAATGTACACGATCCCTGGAAATTCCATGAG
>NW_010547287.1:3315-17979 GCF_000687285.1 Phaethon lepturus
AACTCAAGGAGCTTTCAGGGAAAACCCTCTTCTTCTTTGTTTCCAGCCGTTAAATCGCATCAGAAGATGCCCAAAGCCATGTAATGTCTTGGTGCTGTTACTCTGGGCAAGCAGTTGCTGGGTGGTCTATAGTCAGGAGCAGCTGAGGAGGTGGGCTGTGCAGCAGCACGTGGGGAGGGGGTCCAGGGAACCCTCTGCAGTAAGATGTCCTGGAGATCGACTTTGGAGACCACCCTCGTTAACACCTTTGAGACCCCACTCTTGACAAGGCCCAGTACGGATTACACGCTGAAGGAATCGTATCAAGCGTGTTTAGCCAATTCGAGTGTCCGTGTGATGGCTGCTCTTGCACCCTGCTAGGGCATCCTGCGGTGGCAGCCACAGGATCCCTGCAGGTTGAGCTACTCCGGTCCCATCCCAGCGGATGGCAGAGGGAATTCATCTCTCCTGCACACCGGGAAGAAATGCCGGAAGCGTGACCCAGATGCACTGTTCAACTTCCAGCCTTCCTGCAATCTGCGGCCTTGGGGAAAGTGGAACATTTTCCCTGCCCGGGAGGGCATCTCTCCCCCACTGACAAGCACCCTAGATTAAAGGGGGAAGGACTGGTGTCTGAGACAACCCCACCGACAGCCAATTCATCTCTCCTGCACACCGGGAAGAAATGCCGGAAGCGTGACCCAGATGCACTGTTCAACTTCCAGCCTTCCTGCAAGCTGCGGCCTTGGGGAAAGTGGAACATTTTCCCTGCCCGGGAGGGCATCTCTCCCCCACTGACAAGCACCCTAGATTAAAGGGGGAAGGACTGGTGTCTGAGACAACCCCACCGACAGCCTGCGAGGCTGACACAGCTCTTCAAGGAACACTGAACGCTGGGCGAACAGTGAAATCCTTCTCAATTTGCCTGACTGAATTCAAAGCTAGGTGAAGTCATGGCCTGAACTGGAAGATGTGCTACCAAAGCTGCTGGTGCTGGAGGACCCACACGCTGTTCCCTCCAGGGCCGTGTGTCCCCCGCGCTCCCCGTGCCCAGCTGGCAGCCAGAGCAAGTCACGAGCTTTGCTGCGGACCGGCCGGGCAACGAGGAGCACGGCAGCACCAGGGCAGGGCAGATGCTCCCGGGCAGATTCGGCACGTGCGTTGCCTTTCACGGGAGGCCAGATCCCGGTGCGCAGGTTGGCCGTTGAAGAGGAACGGAGGAGGCAGAGCCACGGAGGTGTCTTGCTGCAAGCGCGGGGCTGTGAGCATGGCAGCTGGCCCGGGGCGGCAGGCTGTACTGTCCCTCTGATGGGGAGGTCAACGGTGGGCCCACATGGGGGTTGCTGTGTCCATCCTAGCCAACTGCTGAAGGATCTCCGAGGCAGAAGGCACGCTGCTGACCTTCGGGTGGGTGTTAGTCAAAGAAAAGTTACCCCTTACCACATCTGCTGGCTTAGGCTTAATTGGAAGTGTAAGCATAACTCTGCTGGGTTTTCTGTTTGTCTCTAGTATGGCAGAAGGAGTTTCTCCTACCCGGTAGAGGAGAACTTGCTGAATTCTTTTACTTTGCATCAACCCAAATGCTTAGAAATGGAAAGTTAATCCAGGTTCAGTCAATGGTTTGTGCACTGGTGATCTCTCTGCCCACGAGCAGGCAGGAGACTTGTATACTCTCGCATTTGAATGCTCTTCACACCAGATGCAAGAGAAATGAAGAGAGGTTGAAGAGCATGACCTCCCTGTAAGGGCAAGGTGGTCCCTGGTTTGGATGCAAGCAGAGCTGTATTTCAGAGGCTGTTTTAGCAGACGCTAGTCTCGAGAGAGCTGTAGCCACAATAGACAGAAATACTCAACTTTCTTCCCATTTTTCTGTGTTGCCTGAGGATCTGAGACGCACTCCTCATGTTTGGGCCCTGGGGCTGCAGAGCCCCGGCTGTACCTACCAGAGCAGACCAAGGGGAACCGTGCTGATGGGGACCCGCCAAGGACAAATCCTCCGTCGTTCAGACATGCTGAGGCTGGAAGCATTTTTCAAGTCCATTGGGTCAGTTGTGTGTGAGCCTCGTCCTTTGAGGTGACATTGGCCATAGTGAGGTGGATCCTGACTGTGTGGTGACTTCAGGGACCACCATTCCCACCATGAGGGCTGGGGCGGTCAGCTCCCTCCCAGAAGAGGGCTAGCACACCATCCTACCATGCCGTCGGTGCAGACCTTGGCCCGGGGACCAGGAGCTGTGGGATCCCTGCCCGCAGCCACACACACGATCACACCAGGCAGCTCTGCTCCCCCTCCTCGCTCTGCAGGAGGGCGTCTTTTTCCTCCTCTAGTCCCCTTCTGTAAGCGCTTTGATCTCTGTGTGGGTTCGGTGCAAAAGCTGGCTGTTCCCATGCACCTTGCCATTGCAGATGTCGGTTGCTTTGATGACATATTACGAGTTTGTCTTAAAAATGTCGATTTAGCTTAGGGCTGGTGCTGCAAGCAGGCAGGAGGATGTCCTTGTCAGCTTTTAAACACTTATAGCTGTAAAATAGCTGCTTTCTCAGGAGAGCACACCTGCTCACCCATTAAAGGATGCGCTCTCCTGTCTACTCATTTCACAGCGATAGAAGGGCGAGCCTGAACTCCTACAAACACGGCTTATTTGCAGCAACAATACAGCGAGTTGCTAATAGGTTTCAATCAGTGTGCCTGAACATGGGACAGCCATGTGATCCCTGCGTCTTCACATCATGTACGCGGTTTCATCCTTTTTTAAGGCGTGACGATCTGATCCAGCGATTCCCAAGCCAAACCCTCTAACTCCTACTTGATTAGAGCATTTTTTGAACGGAAGACATCAAGAGAGGGAAACGCCACCACTTCCGTTGGTAGCTTGTTCCAGTGCTTTATCATCCTTGCTACTAAAATTGTGAGTCTCATTTCTCACATGAACTTGGTTGACTTTTGCTTCCCATCGCTGCCTTTTTGTGCTGGTCTCATCCACCCTGTGCAGTGGAAGCAGGCCAGATGACTGAGAGCATTTCAAGTTCAAATGCTAGTAATCCTGCAAAATTTCCTATAGGACTGCAACTTATTTTCTCCAGGGAAGTGATGGACAAAATATTCTGCAGCAGCTGGTGAGAAATAACCCTTCTGACTTGAAAGAATTGACCTCCACACTCTCCTGCCTCTCTGCCTCCAATTCTGTCACAGTTTTTCTTCTGCAGCTCATTAAGAGGGAATCCCCTGCTGGAGGAAGAAACAGAAATAGAAAAATTCCTTTTCAGGCACATGCACTATGTAGCTAGTCAAGCTGGGATTGCATTCTTAGGAAGAACCTTTCATAAATCAGGCCCGCAGCAACCCACAGCAAGAGCATCTTTTTTAGTTCTGCAGAAGAAGCTGGCTGACAGCTTGCTGTACAGATGCAATGTAGTTCTTATGTGTGACAGCAAATGAAAATGCCTCAATATGAGTTTAATTACAGTTGTTTTTATAAATTCTTTGTGATGCACATTTCAGCTAAAACAACCTTGCAATTAATCACGTACACAGAAGCCTGCTGTAACCAAAATTTGACATCAAATCTGTCTCTACTTCCATATCCTTTCTTGAGCCCTGATCGAAAAAGAGAATAAAAAAGTTTAAGGAGCTGAAAGAGAGAATTCCCATATCTGGATAGTTTTTGCAGTGTGGCAATGAGGCTGAAGTCACGAGCTGGAGCTGTTAGCGTTTAACAGCAAGGAAATATCAACACAATTGCTGCTTGCTGATGGGCTTCATCTCCCACTGACCTCTCACTGGAGAATTAATGGGATGGTATTTGACGTGACAGCAATGCACTCGTAATGTCTCGTAATCCCGAATGTCAGGGTCAAAACTCATGTCAGTCATCCTTCTGGTTTGTCTCTAACGTATCCAGCTGACATGGGTGCCTGAACTGCCTGGAAGGGAGGGAGGGAACCATTTGCAGCAGTGTTTAATGAGTGTCCACCACAAGACAGGGTTTATTTCTGGCTGTGTGGCCACTTCCTTCTGCACTGAGCTCAGAGTATCACATCACCTCCTGCCTCCCCAGACCACATCTGCCTGGTAGCCAACATGACAGACACTCACTGTAGCTTCTCCCAGGGTGTCCGAAATGATCCGATTTAGGTTGACAGCTACAACACACAGCAGTAAGTATGTATTGTAACGATCCTGTCAGTCGTGACTGGACTGGAGAAATGCCTTCTATCCAACCATTGAATTTGCAGACAAAGAATGAAAGCTGCATAAACGGATAAAATTGCCTGCTGTCAAAAATGGTGGGTGCTAAATCTTGGGCCAAATTAAGTACTTTCAGATTGGGGCTCGGAGTGGGATTTTATTTGGTTTGGTTGCAGGAGGTTTTTTGCATGCCTGTCTGCTTGTGTCTAGATACAGCAGCCTGGAGGATGTCAGGATCATCCTGCCCAAGTCATTACATTGTGAGCTAGAAAACTGCCCCATTTAGGGCTGGAGGAAGACATTTCTCACCACAGTTTCAAGACTCGCTCCAGGTCAGATGGCTGTGTAGTCCCCATCACTTCCTGAGCTTCTCCGAGACATACAGAGTGATCTGTGGCTCCATGCTCCCATCTTCCCTCAGACAATGCCACAGTCTTTCCTTTATCATCTTAATTTCAACCATTTTTAGCTCTTTTAACTCAGAGGTGGTGGAACAAGGGTCCTTTCCACCCTCCAGGAGGGCAGTTGAAGAGTCATGCTGCTGTTACTGACCGGCGTGGCTTGTCCTGGGAGAGACAGACCTGTGTTTAGTCACAGGTATCTGATGGCTTTGGGCATGGGATCCCTCCTCTCTCTCTGCAGGTCCTCACCTGCATTCAGAGGGATGTTTGAATGTCCCCAGTAATTCCTGTCTTGCTTATCTTGCTGCATGGCAGGAGGCAGGAGTTTCTGGACTCTTTTGGAGTGCAGAAACCATTTAGAAAGAACAACACACTGTACATTGTCCTCTGAAACAGGCAGAGCATTGCCAGCGTCACAGAGCTGGAGGATCACAGGTGGCTTTTCCAAACATCAGGCCCCATTTTTCCTCTTGTGCACTAGGGTGAATGAGCAGTGCAGGAGTCTTTAACTTAAATGTCAAGTGAAACACAAAATGAGTATGTTCGCGTCTGGCTGCAGAGTATCTGGAGCACTTCTCTTGTTGATTTATGCCGTGGAAAATGGAGAGGACCGGAGCAAGAAGGCCCTGACACCTCCCATGTCCACGCTGTCCCAGAGCGCTTCCTGCCGAGGGCAGGCAGCCCCGGCCCCCATCGCTTGTGCCCGCAGCCGAGCACCCCATTGCATCAAAACCCGAAGTGTCTCAGACGGGCTTTGGCTGCCTCCGGCCCCTTCCTGATTTCCAGCTCTTTCACGGGATAAATCCAGTCTTTGTCCTGCCCAGCATCATGAGGCCGGGCTTCCCGCGGGCAGGGACAATGCCCTCTTGTTAAGGAGTAAGCCTGCAGGGAGGGGGCTGAGCCTCGCAGCACCTTCCAGCACCAGCGCCCGCGCCTGATCTAATGGTGCGAAGGTGAGTGTTGGTTGAGGGAAGGATGCCTACCTGCTTTGGGGGAGTGACTGACCCCCGCTATCCGCACCATCTCCCTCTTGCAGGCTTCTGTCCCCGCGGCAGCAGCAGACACATCTACCCCTCACCTGTTTTGCTGTTGTTTTGGGGTTTTTTTTATGACCTGGATATTATCTTAAAATAGAGCTGCCTACGCCACACCGGGGTGGATGGCCAGCACGAAGCAGACTCACCGTTTCATCTCTCTAGGCTGCAGCATGGAAAGGGCAAAGAAGGTCCAAAGTGTGAGCTGGTCAAGCTGAGCCCTCTGGAAATGACAGTCTGACCTGTGTTAATCACAGTGAATCACAAGTCTTTCTCGTCCCAAACTGATTGTAGGTCTGCCCGAGGCATGGAGGACTCATATCTCTGCTTGTGGCCCCTGCAAGGAGCTCTGTGCAGCTCCAGGCCACCTTGAGGAGAGGTGGGAAAGAGGAGCAGATACTTGACCTGCCTTTAGGAACAACATTGGGGTATTGCCAAAATGTGCAATTTTGGTCTCCCTGCTGCAGTGAGCGTGGTTTCTCCCTTCTTTGAACACATCAGTAGAGAATGCAGAGGCAGTCTTGTTACGCTGACCTTGTGACAAAGAAGTCACCATATGGTGCCACCATATGGGAAATAAATACATGCTGAGCTGTCACTCCTCAGGCCTGTCTCATCCTGCTGCTGCACTTCTGTGGCTACAACTTTCCTCTCCCTTTGCCATCCCGCCACAAGAAGGGAGCAGACAGAGGGAACCCCTGGGAAGCTCCATCCTTCCCACATCCCTGGCTGTCTTCTCTCCCTGCCTCTGGAGGTTTGTGTGCAGGGGCATCACAGCATCTGCTTCTTGGTGGGACACCTATGTGGTCTGATGGTATTTCTGGCTAGCTGGTAGCCACGGAGAGTGCTGCTGCAATCCATATGGTATAGGTATAGAAAAGAGAGTCCCTGCCACTGTGCTTCCATAGCTCAGCACAACGCCAGCCACAGCCCCAGGAGAAGGCTAGCAATATCACAAACATGCTTTATTCCTGGAAAATCTGTAGTTGCTATTCATGGGTAGTCAGTTCCTGGTGTTGCTTCTGCAGCCTGTTGTCTGTAGGCTCAAGTGGCACGACGAGAACACCATGGCTGCACACTGACCAATTTCTCTAGGACTGACCTCCCTTGGTGGAGCAGTTTCTAAAGGTGAAGCTGTTTCGTGTGTCTGTAAGCCCCATGGGTTCAGGTGCCCAAGATCTTTCCGAATCAGTCCAAACAAGTATTTTTTTACCCTTCCTGGTAGATAAGAGATGTACTGTAAACAACTGAAAACTGTCAGTGATTCAGCCAGTGGAATATGTGTCACATGTCCCAATTCCCAAAGTAGCACCAGTAAGATCTGGGTGGTGGCATGTTCTAGCAACCAGCCTTCCCAACTGGGAAGCTGCCTCTTGAACCACAGTTCCCAGAATGCTGCCTCTCGGGGGGCTCCAGGAGGTCCTGGGGGTGCAGGAAAGGGAATGTGCACATCTGTACCACGCTCCTGGAGGAGGAGAGTGGTGGGAATGAGAGATGAGCATCAGTCATGGACGGTCACTTCACCACCCCCTCCCAAGCTGGGCTTCTAGTATCACCACAAGCGATGCTGGACAAATGTTCTGGCAAGTGACAGATTGTTTCCCAGATCAGGCCCATTCTCTTCCCACCCCGTTTCCCCTGTGAGTCAACTTCTGCCCACACAGATGCTTCCAGAGCAGCCTGGATGCCCTCTTCGCTGCGCGCTGATGGGATGGCGAGTTTGCACTGACGCACACTTTCTTCCCCTGGATTTCGAGATTGCCCTGCGTGCAGGCAGAGAGCGGCGTGATGCTGTATGACTGAAGTCCCTGCTCACAGTTCATGAATAATAAAGTCTGCTCCAGCTCACAGCCCAAAAGCTGTGTTTTGTAAGGCCTCCAGCACACATTCCCGCAACAAACGTCCGTGGTGGTGTGAAATGGGACAGCCCCATCCTGATCTTGAGCCATAGGTTACGCTCGCCACCCCGGAGCTGGAGGAAGGGATGGTCCAGCCCCTCCATCGCGACCACCTCTGGCTCAGCTGGGACCTTTCTGCAGAGAAACTTAGCAAAGAAAAGCAAAGCAGAACCCACTGGGTGCAGGAGGGATGGAGCGAGCAGCAGTTTCTAAGGTTAGTGTTTTCCTCCTGCTCTGGAGGACTGGCTGTTACTAGCTTTCTCAGGACTGTAGGATGGGACTATGGTAGCCACAGGCTGTAAGGGAGCCCCAGAGGTCCTTCACCACTGTAGGATGGGACTATGGTAGCCACAGGCTGTAAGGTAGCCCTAGAGATCCTTCACCATGAGCAGTCCCTGTCGGAAGGAGCATTTCCCAGGAGGAATGTGGGAAGGACTAAGGGAAGGGCCTGGCTTTGATTTTTTTTTTCTTAATTAAACAAGAGAGTCTTAACAATCCTGGAAATCCCCCTTTTAAATTTGATACACCAGCCTCTTCCAGGCCCCCAAGCCCTCAAGGAGGAAGTCATAGGAAGTGAGATTAAATGCACTTGAAGTTGAGGGACCAGGGAGATGGGGTCCCAAGGCCTGTCTGCACTTGTGTAAGCCAAAGCATCAGCTGAAGGAGCTCATTTGAAAGTAAGCCCATATAGGAACAGCCTCTTTCTCGGAGGAGACCAGCCTTTCCCAGGAAGGTGAGCTAAATAAAAGACGACTTTGTCCGTACCTACAAGGCTTGCTGGGGGTGCTGCCTGCAAACGGAGCGGCGAGGCAGTTTCTGTTGCAAGAGTTCCTGTGCAACAGGCCGTTTGCCATGTCCGCAGAGGAAATCGGCTGTCACCCCACGGGCTCTTTTCTGCCAGGAGGAAACAGTGGCAAAGACTCGCACTATAAGCAGCAGCATTGTATCGGGAAGAGTTTGCAATACAAAGTTGGCTTAAGAGAAGCCAAGGCGCTGCACTGGTTCAGCTGTGTGTGTCTGGTTATACCAGCATAAGTCATCACTGGGGTCCTGCTGGTCTCCGATCGTGCTCTTCCTGCAGGACAAAGGTGAGCAAAAGCATAGCAGGTTATCATCCAATTTTATAAACTCTCTTGTTTTTAAGTGAACAGCATTTTTGTTGGTATTTACTTCCACATTGACTTCAGCTTAAGTATGGTTACGTATTTTATAGCGTTAGCACATGGTACCCTCTTACTTTGCCTGTGAAACCCAGGGGTGGAACATAGTCCTACTGGCACGGAGCAGTTTGGTGTGCAGACTGGAAACTATAATGGGCTGAAAGTGATGGGGAAGCTTTGTTTTGTAAAGATGCTCAAGTGGGCCATGCCATCAAAAGGATACAAAGTCGAAGCCACATCCTGCCGACTTGGCTAATCCATAAAAGAGCTTTCAGTGTTTTCCCTTGGAGTAACAGCTTTAAATTTTAATAAGCTGTAGTGTACTTTCACCGGATGTCATAAGCTGATACAAAGTTTAAATGGGGTTAAGTAAGTAGAAATCTAGGAGAAATGAACATAAAAGATGTAAATTATTTCCTCTCCTTTACAAGTTTATTTCACTAGGTTTATTTGGGGAAAAAAAAATATTTGATTCAAATAATTTTTTTCTTCTCTGGGTGATTCAGATGTCAGGGGAGGGAGACAACACTTTAAGTAACCATAGAGCAACTTCAGCAGAAAGGATGCTTGGTAAAAAGGAATTAATTAATCAAGTTATTGATTCAGGTTACTTTGTTATTTAAAAGATTTTAGGATAGTTACCAAGTCACAGAATCATGTGCCTGAACGCGATCCACACAAACCTCTAAAACACAGACTTGTAGGCAGATCCCTTGGAAGGTCATCCAGCCCACCCCTACCCCAGGGCAGGATCAACTCTGCGTAAGTCTCTCGGGACAGACTTTTGTTCAGCCTGTTCTCGGAGCCCGCAGCGGCAGTGAACCACAGCCTGCCGTGGCGAGCGACCCCAGCGCCGGCGTTCTCTGCCGCCGAGACGCTTCCCTCCACCTACAGCAGACGTGCCTTCCTTCGCTTTAAGCCCATCCCCTCTTGCGTTACCCCTGGTGAAAGAGGAGGCCTGCCCTGTCTCCTTCCTCTCGGCAGCTCTGCGTGGCATCTTTGCAGGCTGCTGTCACCACAGCCTCCCCCAACCCGCCGGCTCCGGCTGTTTCCTCCTTCCCCACCGGCCAGCGCTGCAGCTGCCTTCTAGATCCCCTGCAGCAGACCCGAATTCCCTCCAGAAATACCATCTAGGGTGATATCCAGAGGGTATCTACTTTTTGTCTGTTTTCTCTTTGCAAAGGTGGGATAAAGACATTTTCGGGCATGGGTTGTGCAATGCCATGCTTGTACTGGAGTAAGAGAGGGAGTTTGTAGTCTGCGTCATGACCCACTGGTCGCCCTGCCTGTGCTGTGCTTGGGGACCCCTCAAAACAAGCAGGGGCTGTGGGGTGCGGGGTTTTTTCTGCCAGTGGCAATGCTGAAGAAAACAGAGGTGTAATGGTTTTTACTGAACGCCTTTATTTTGTTTGCTTGTAACTGTGTAGCCCACTGAAACGACTCCAAAACATTCTTCGCTAAAAACATGAGCTGCTGTATTTTGAGCTTAAAAAGTCATTTCTGGACCCAGGAGCTGTACTCATTCTCTGTGGAGTGGGCATAGTAGCACACACTGTGCAGTGGATTATATTTATCTGATTATACCCTCTAGGCAACAACCTGGTGCTTAAGAAATGAGTCAGTCAGGAAGACCAAGGCAGAGGGAATCAGATTCAGTGATGATAAGATTTGCTTCCAGAAGATCTGGACCAAAGTAACCAGCATTTCTTCAAGATACGCTTGTCCTAATAGTCAATTAAACGGCACATATAGGAGTATTTTATGTCATTTGATGGCTCCGAACAGTCTAAAGAAGCAGCAACTACACACAAGGGCTAGGGTCAGCAGCGTAAGGGCTGGCTGGGTACCAATGGGCAGGAATAGCTGCGAGATGCGAGTGAAAACCCAGCCGGGCTGACGATGGCTATTAGTGGGGAGAGATCTACCGGTGCAGAATAGGAGCAGGGAAAGATATCCAGGAAAAAGGAAGAGACAGGACGAGGAGGCAAGAAATGCGTGCGGGGAAACAGCGGCAGGAAGAGGAAAGGACAAATGAGAACTGGCAAGTCGATGAAAGAACAAAAGGGCTTTGTCTCCCATTAAAGGCAGCTAACTACACAAATCGTTTTCCCATGTAAGCAATTACTGCTGCCACCCCAGGGATAGTACGTGGTTGCGAATGGGAAGACGGGTTCTTTACATTCATAACTGGGTTTGGCATGTGCTCCATCAATATGGCTTGTGATGCTCTGGGCCATGTCAGGCAAGCAGAGAAATTGAAATTTGATTGTGCAGATAGCTGGAATCCCTGTTTTAAAAATTGCCTGTCCATCTGTACACGGGAGTAAGTAATCAGCTAGTGGAACAGAAAGAACAGCGGCTTCTAAAAGGAGACAGGAGGTTTGGTTTATTCCTCTTTCACTCCTGACAGCAGCTGTTGACAGCAGCTTGCAGCAGTCAGTAGAGTCACGTAGGCATGAGTCAGGTAAAAATCAGACGTAAGTCTGAGATTCCCTTTCAGCCTGATTTTCAGAAGTGCTGAGCGCAGGCAACTCTCATTCAAGCCAACACACCATTTAGCTTAATTCTCTTTTACAGCAGCAGAGCTGGGAATATAAACCAGGTCTGAGAGAAACTGGGGCCACAATAAACCAAAATTTGGCTGGTTCTTCCTAATTATATAGGTTGCGGCATGCATTTTTTTCTCAGTCTTTGGGAACAGTCACTTGTGATTATGGATTTGTTGCAGAATGTAGATTTAAAGTGAAAAATGTATGAACTCTTTTTTTTTTATTGAAAATGCCCAAGCAGTCACTAATCTTTTTATTTGCTTTCTAGGGGAAAAAAAAAAAATTCCAGCTCAACATCGGATCACACCTCTGGGGCCATAAGGTGAGGGGGGTAGTTGTCCTGCCACAGAGTCTGTGTCTGATAGTGCTTTTCACCCTCTAGAATCAGCTTTTGGCAACGGGTTATTCTGTTAAGATTGAGAGAAACTCGTAATGAGGCTAATGCTCATGATCTGATCTGTTTTGTTAGACTTTGTCTCAAGAGTGACCAACTCATGACACCAATGAGGTCTCAGCTTGACAATCTCCTATTGCCACTGCTCAGCTGTCCTTAGCCCTGGGTATAAATCTACCTGTCTTCCAGCTCTCCAGTTACTGGCACAGACTTATCTCACTGCTTGTGCTGTTAAGTGTTTTGACATCAGCCACTCCAAAATTAGAAACTGATGTTATGAAAAACTTAATAACATTAAAGAAATGCCAATCCCATCTTCTCTGCTCTCTCGTGCTATGCTTTGTTCATCTGAGGAAGTTCTTGCATTTCACAAGGTGGAATGATGGAGGATGTGGGTTCAGGATTGTGCCCCAGCAGGGATATGATGCAGCTCAAGCCACAGACCAGAACTCCACAACATTTAAGTTACTCTCTATATACCAGCTCCCTGACCTATGTCCTATGTGTCCCTTGATCTGCCCTCCCCTCCTTTCCAGCAGCCAGAGCTCGCTGGTTTTCTCTCACCTTTGGTTTTGCTGAGGTTTGGGGTTAAGCCTTTGGGGTGACAAGCACACATGTAGCACCCAGCACAGGGCATCCCTTGTCTCAGCTCAGGCAACTCAAGCCTTAGAAACTTGGCTGATCCTGTCTCTTTTCCTCCCAAAGAAACGGTGTTCATTTATTCACCTAAGCACCTTTTTAAAGCTCCTTTTGCATTTTGTTCTCGCCAAAAGGCAACGTTTTGCTCTTAGCAAAGCCTGCTGGATGCTGCCCCATGGGTGCTATGCCCTGGGAGCTTTTACCTGGAGTGGGGGTCCCGCTGGGGCCCCCCAGCAGCTGGGACCACCCCTGCCCAGCTGCAGCAAGAAGGTTTCCCTTCGCAGCACTGAGAACAGGCAGAAACAAAGAGCCTGGAGGAGGTGGGGAGGGGAGAAGGGAAGAGTGAGCTAGCTTAGGGGAAATACAGCCGGGAAGAGAAGGAAAGGACCAGCTGATCTGAAAGCCCCGATAAAAGCCGGAGACAAAGGACGAAAGAGCCTGGGAGAGTATCAGGGGGAAGCGGGAGGAGGAGCAGAAAGATGCAGCAGAACTGAAGTGGGAATGATGTAAAGTGCTGCAGGGAGGAGGGGAGTTTCCTACCTATAGCAGAGGGTGGATTAAGTTACTCAACCACCTCCATTTACAGGAATTGAGCCCCTTTCTCCCATCTGGCTGGCAGCACTCAACAAACGAAGGAGCTGCCTCAGCCGGGAAAGGTGTCCATGTCCACCCCACAGCCCCGACAGCATCAGCCCCGGTTGCTCATCTGTTTCCAAGCACAACCGAGTCATTTCGCTGGTGGGCAGAGAAGTCGGGGACACTCTGCATCCAGCACCCTGCAGCGGAGGAAGCGTTAGTACTGCTGTTGTTAGCCTTGTTATTTTCATCTAATAAAAAGGTGGTCGTGACTCACTCCATTAAGAAACAGCAGCAGAGCTGTAATCTACTGAAAGGCAGTTGTTTGGATGCTCAGCATTAGGTGTGTAAAAGGAGGAAGGTCAGCTGCAGGTCAGGTCTGGTGATAGACACCCTGCCAGTACAGGCCAAACTCCGGGTATTCCCGAGAGATCCGGGGATAATCCCCCCATTATCTTCTGGGCTGCTGTGGTTTGCCCCCTCCTTCAGACTAGCACTTCAGCTGGGGCGGGGGGGAAAGCTCGCTCCCCCACCCCTCCACATTTCGCTTGGGTTTCCTGAGAGGAAACAATGCTCTCGGTGACTGCACTGGCCCCCTCCTTCCTCCCGGGAGAGAGGAGCGCGCTAGCATCTGCCCGCAGCCCCTCTTCGCCTCCCTGCGCTGCGCTGGGACCAGTTTGCCAGCTGGGCTGCTACTGGGGGCCAAGTCCCTGGGGAGCCAGGCGGCTTCTTGAGGAGGAAGAAGCGGTTCCTGGAGGCAGGGGCTGGGGATGGGAAAGGGAGGTTGTGTTCAGGCGGTGCCGGAGGTGCCCTGTGCGAGCGGGAGTAAGTCACTGCGCCCCTGCCCGTGCCAGATCCCCCACCTCGTGAAAAATAAAGAGGAGGAATTGGCCTGCCCATGGGATGATGTGAAGCTTTTCGGCATGGCTGTGGCGATGCTTCTCATGGCGGGGATCCGGTTCTGGCAGGGATCACGCCAGCATGTGGGGATATCCAACCCAGCCCCGCGGCCTCCCAGGGTGGGCGCAGAAGGAGGGAAGGCGCCGGGCTGCCGTGATGGCGGTGGCCCGGTGAAGACAACGCCCACGCTAAGATGCTCTGTGAACATCTGCCCCTACCCACAAGCTATTTCTATTTTTGTTCTGTCTCATACCCTGACTGACTCAGAGGAGGGGAGCGGAGGGGGGTGCCAGGTTAGAAGGAGCCAGCCGGGGGGCTGCAGGGGGTTTGAAAGAGGAAGAGGAGGAGGAGGTGCCTCGAACCAGTAGTTGCTATTCTTCCAATCAGCTTGATCATCTTCCTCGCACAGCCTGTTTCACACTTCTCTGTTTCAGCTGCAGGCCGTCAGCGGCAGGGATGGGGCTTCCTGCCGGCTGCTGAGGCGAGCGCGCTTCGTGGCACCCTTGGTGCAGATGACACCCTGCTCTTGGAGAGCTCCCCCGCCATCTCCCCGGGCTGCAATGAGCTTGGCTGGAGCTCATCCTTTTGCCTAATTTCTTCCAAGGATTTCCATTTCTCTTTATGGTCACTTTGCAAAACTTATCTACTAGGAAATGGCAAGTGCCAAATTTCCCAATTCCTGCCTGTCTTAGTGACCTCTGGACGCGGGCACGGGCTGAGGTCTGTAGTGCAAGTCTTGCAGGTCCTCCAGGCACAGCCTTGCAGCCCAGGAGTTTGCCACAAGGAACGGGACACACAGCCCCCCCAAACCATCCCGGAGCCCCCCCCGTGGCACGCGCTAATCCCGCAGCAGCGGCACACCGCGCTGTGTCCCAAGCTGTTGCTTCTCGTTTTCCCCTCCGCTGCCAGGCTGTGACCCTTGGGCCAAGTGACCGCCTCCTTGTG
>NW_010547288.1:0-1001 GCF_000687285.1 Phaethon lepturus
GCTGCCAGCCCGAGGGCCACGACACCCGGCCCGGGCCATCCCGCGGGGTCTGAAACTTCAGCTGCGGGAAGCGTGCGGCTTCCACGGGGTATCCCTCGGCGAGAGGCGATGAGGGAGCCGCGGGCGAGCGCTGGCTCAGCGAGGCGAGGTGCTGAGCCTTCCCGGTGACAGCCAGGAGGTGGTACCGCTGCAGACAGCCGGCTCCTTCCCCGCGCTCTTGTGAAAAAAACAGTCTACTATCAGAGTCACAGTATTCTCAATTTCTGTAGAAAAAGTGAGCTGCAAGCACAAAACAACCCCCCTTGGCTCCTACTTCTGGGGCCTTTTCAAACTGAGGAAGAAGACGCGTTCCTCTGCTTTCTGTATGTGCACATAATGCGAAATTTCATCAGCCGCAATATTTTAGAAGACAGGAATCGTGAGATATATCACATGTAAATGGACACATCATCTGAGCAAGGCACCATTTATCAATATCACTCTGAAATGCAGCGGATGATCTGATGGGATTATGTAGATCTCAACTATCTATGGGTGAACGATACTGGGTAACCTTAGCAACCCCAGGTACATTTGTGCAGCCATGAATCAAACGTCAGCGCGACGAGCTACGCACAAAATAAAGAAATAATTCTTTGAAATATTCATAACAGTCTGCAGTGGATTATTTTATAAGTCTCTGCCTATTATGCATTTTGGAAGCCAGCTTTTTTTTTTTCTAAAAAGAAAAAGCATTAGCATTTACACACCCCACGCCTGCATGAACGCTTACAAATACAGCGACTGCAACAAGCCCGGGTTCCTCTCGTTAGTGGTGGAGAGGGCATCTCCCACCCAGCAAATGCTCTAGCTGGAAGAACAGCACAGGGGAGGGATTATTCACGTAGGTTTGAAACAGGACCTTCCGTCACCGACTCGGCTGAAAACAAAAGTTACACGCTGTAGTTTCACTCCTGTTAAAATGCATTCAGCAGGGGTTTTAATACCAGAAAGGTAGGGAA
>NW_010547288.1:1032-1438 GCF_000687285.1 Phaethon lepturus
CCCTGAAGTCGAGAGAACGTATGGTTTGGGTTTTTTTAATTCAGTTATTTATGCAAGTATTTTGGATGACCATAAGATACTTTAAATATATACTGCGTCGTACTTGAACAATAAATAATCGCATATGTGGTTGCACAGACTTTCCATATGCCTGTGCACACAGGCTTGTATCTAGGTGCGGGAAGTGCTCGTGCACGCTCCGTCTTTTGCCTCCTCCACGTTGAAGCGCCGAGGTTTTCCAAGTTTCCCTGGTTTTTCCCGCATGAAAAGCCACCCCTTTGTCCTGGCATCGCTTGGAGGCTCCAGTTCTCAGCCTGCGCATTTATTTTTAATTAATTAACGGCCACTGCACCGAGCTGCAGCAGTTGCGATCACCCACCCCGAGACCGGTGGCGAGGACAAGGAG
>NW_010547288.1:1728-3322 GCF_000687285.1 Phaethon lepturus
GCTGCTGCCCCGGGCAGGATGCTCGGGCACCTCCGAGCCGCCTGAGCCGCCCCGCTGCTGCCTGCAGATGTGCTAATGTTTGTTTTGTGGTAGCCAAAGTTTCCCCTAAAGCCTGAACACCGGAAGTTACATTGATAATTGAGAATCTCCATTTTCCTTAAAAATAGCTCCCAGTACTTGCGGTCAATGAAAAAAAAACCAAAACCATATTCGCTTCTTGGGCTTTGGTTCCCTCTTGCTTTCCAGGTCCCGAATTCTGAAGAAACAGGATTACAGCTCCACAGTCTTTCTCAGCATCACGTGCGGCGGGGTGGTCTCTGATTTCGGAGCCAGGAACCACCCATTTGTTTATTTTACGATGCTTTAACCCACCCTCATGCTTAGCAGGCTGGCACGCTCTGTGCTCTCTCTCTTTTTTTTTTTTTCCCCAAACAGCTTTTAAAGAATTAGTGTTTCCGTAAATGTGTCTCATTCTCATTAAACATTTTCAGGTCGTGCTGGAAGGCTTAGCAGTTAAACCACCCTGAGAATTACGGCGGCAGATCTGAAGCAGGCAGCCCTGTTTATTCAAAACCGCCTTCTCCGATGGCTCTCCCGAACGAGCTGGATTAATTGTTCGGGACCTATAGCACATGCTTCAGTGGAAATAAATTACTTTATTTCTATTACACCACCGGTGGCTGTGTAACTTAATTTCATTAGCTCGAACCTGTTGAGAGCGTTCGGATTTCCATAGCAGGACGCACTTGAAGTGAAAAGACGCTTTCGATTCTCAATTAACAGAATCGTTCCCTTTCAACTGAAATGAATGTTATTGAAACCAATTAGCACAGACTGGAAAATCTCTCATTAATGAGGGGAGTGTGGGTGAGTAAACAGCAATGAAAAGATGAAATTAGAGAAGAGCCTCTTCTTGTTGGCCTGAATAATTACATGCTTAGTTGCCTAATTGTCTGGTGAAAAGCCTTGCCGTGCCGGTAACAGATTGCCGTGTTCATTAGGCTGCGAAAGGCCACCTGCTGCTGAGCTCCTTCTCCTGCCGCCATATACACGTCTTGCTCCCCGGGGGCTGGTATTTGGGCACAACACTCGCTGCGAAAAGCAAATGAGCTCGCCAATATGCTGCAATATTGTGTCCTTTATGCCGCCGTACAGAAGCTTAATATGTCAAATATAATGAATAAAACCGGCAGCGATAACGAAGTTTACGAGGAAAGCGACCTTCCAGCACGTCCCGGTGCAGGAGCGCGGCGTGCGCCGAGGCCGGTCCCTCGGTACAGATGTTCCTTCCTGGCCCGGACCGCTCCAAATTACGTAGCACAAAAGATAAATTACAACCGCTGCGGCCCGGGCGACTCCTTAGACAATGGCGTAATGAAAGCGTACAATGTTAACTGTTAAAATTGGAAACAAATGCGAGGTGCCGAGCGCGAAGGAGTCTCATGAAAACCAGCGCTGTTCGTATTTGCTCCGCCGCGGCAATAAACATCAAAGGAGGGAGGCCTCTCTGCGCCAGCCCTTCCTCAGGCCACTTCGTGTCTTATAATCGCCATTTTTATGGGTCGTTCAAGCCGGGCTTTATCGCGCGGCGCCG
>NW_010547289.1:0-30654 GCF_000687285.1 Phaethon lepturus
CTTCTTAGAAGCTGCTGTTATTTTAAGAATAAGGAAGGGGCTGGAGCCGTTGCGACACGCCGGAGGGGATGTTCGCAGCGCTCAACTTCCAGATTTCTCGGCGCAGCCGGCATGGCACTCCGGGGATTTTGGATGCAAAACTCGCCTTGAAATTGCCTGACAGGAAAGCCTTTTATTTTTGTTTTCCTTGAAACTGCAATAGAGGTGGGAACCCTCAGGAGCATTAACATTCAGGAATTAATTTGAACGCAAGCAAACAAAAAGCCTCGTGGGGCCGAGTTAGGGAGTTTCACAAAAATCCAGCCTCTAGGCAGGGGGTTAAGCCAGCGCGTGGCGAGCCCGGTTGGTAGGCAAAGCCCCAGGAGCCAAGTTCTGCTCGAGGTCAGGAGTTGAAGGGTGAGATCAGGGTGCTGGGCCAGAAAGGGCAGCTGTAGCCAAAGGGTGAGGGCTGGGCGAAGCGGGACACCATCGGCTTGAGAAACCATTTAGGATTTGCGTTTTCTGCCTCCCCCCCCCTCGCTCCAGCCCTCTCCCTTTGGGCATTTAGAGCACTCAAAGTCTTTTTTTCCCCTTCCCCATTCCTGTGTTTAACACAACTTGAAAATGGGCGCGCGGGGAGGAACCCCACGTTTCGGTGGGGACGGGTGCTGCCAGGCGCTCGGCGCACGCTGTCGCGCGCTCTCGCTCTTGAAACCGGAGCATTAAGAGCAAATTGCCCCGGCCGGTCGCAGCTCCAGCGCTGCCAAAGCTGGAGAGGCCACCGCCGGAGGAACAACGGCCAGCCCTGTCCTCGGCTGGGGGCTCTTGTCCTCGGCTGGGGCTTCTCAGCCAGGGCCACATCCCGTGTTTCTCCCTGGACCAGCGCAACGGCCGCACGGAACGGCGGGAGCACGCAGCTTTGTGCCGGGCGACTCAGGGCCCTTCGTTGCTGATAACCAACTCCCCGTGGTCTTGCACGCGCGGGGATGAAGAGGAGAAGGGGAGGAAGCATAGCGCAAGTTGTTGGCTCCTCCGCCTGGTGCATGGTTCCCGGAGCGTGCACGCCTTGGGAAACACTTGCTAAACCTTGCTAAGGTTCAAAGAGCTGATTTTAGTCCCGCTGAGCTCCAGGCAGCCGCACTCAAATGGGTCTTTCCCCAAAAAAGACGCGGTGGTCTCACCCAAATTGCCCTCGGGGAACCTGCAAGAAAGAACGGGCTGGGAAAAGGGATTGCCAGATAAATCGGATGCTGCTGCTCCTGGGAGGGGTTGTTCTGGCGTGCCGGGGCTTATCGTTGGAGCGCCAACAGCTAAACGTGCACGCACATGCGGCATTTTTAACCCACAGCGTACTTGCAAGGGGCTCCTCCGTCGTGTAAATGGAAATCGCTGTGCCCGATTAGCACAGCAGACGTTGGGTTCGTTATTGCCCCCTCAGCCACTTCCCCGGCGCAAACAAACTCCCGTGGATGCGAACTCCTGTTCTCCGCGCGAGCGAGCAGCGGGAACGGCGCTCTCGTTATTTAATAGAGTTGTTTCCTTCTCAAACTCCCCAAGAAGGTAGCCCAGGGCTGTCCCACCACCTAGGCTCTCCTTGCTGGGGGCTTGTTGGGTCGAAGCTCATCTAGCCGAGCTCTCCCTCTCCAGCCACCCAACTCCACCATCTCCCCGTCTCGCTCCTCCCCACCCAACGCCAGCTGCAGCAGGATTCGGGTGAGTTTTGGGGCTATTTCCCCAGCTGCTGGAGCGCCAAGTTCGAAATCCCGTTTCCCCTAGAAACCACCTGGCTTTGGGACACGGGGCAGAGCCTGACGGGCAGCCCGACCTCCGCTCCTGCCAGCACACGCTAATCCAGCCCGCAAGGTACTCCTCTTCGTTACAGCAGCGGGCAAAGAGCACTAAGCCATTCCATTATATGGGATATAAGCATTCCTGAAGGGATTTTTAGTGTCTTCTCAACTTGGGAAAAGAGCTTGGGGCTTAGCAGGTTTAGTTCCCCGGCCCACGTGGGTTTTTTGTCGGCCTTTATGCAGCATCAGCATTGAGTTTTGGGAGGAGCCATGGGAAGAGCCCCCGCCACGGCTGTGTGCTGCAGCTACAGCCGCCGCCTGGGCCCCCACGGAGGAGAAAAAGCATTTCCCAGAGCTGAAATAAAGTCAGGCGTGACGCCCAAGGCCTTGGCTTGTGCCTTAGTCCTGGAGGTGGGCACACGCAAGGCGAGTTTGGACCCAAGGCAACAAAAGCCATGACCCAACGGGCAGCGACTCACGGTGCCTGTGCCCGATGACCCCTCACGCAGCCTCGCCGAGGAGAAGGCAGTTAGGGAGGGAATCCCCGTTTCAGCCAGCTACTCAGGACAGTTGTTTTTGGCAATAAAGATGCAAAACAGGCAGTGCCTTCGCTCTCTGCGACAACAGGGACCTGGCTTAGCGCGTAACCTAAGACTTTGGTCCAGCCAGAGCTTCTCCCCCTCGTCTCCATCCTACGCTTCGGAAACCACTTGCTGTTTGCTGGCAGACCCTCCCCATCGTCGGCTTTTGCGCATCCTTGGGGGCGACAGGTTCCGAAGAAGTTCATGACGTGAAGCACGATTTCATCTCTTCATCCACCCCTCCCTCTTGCATCCGCATCCCAGCCCTGAGGAGCGGCACCGGCAATCCAGAGCAGGTTAGCCAACACCGACACCACCATTGCCTCACCAAAACTACTTTGGGGCAAAGCTTCTAGGAAGAGGTCCAGGTCTGGGGCAAGGCCAAAGCTTCTCGTTTCTTAAGAGTCTCCGGACCACAAAACACTGCTGTCATCCAACCGATGCAGTTTCACTCTAACAAGCATATAAAGCTTTGAAATCTTCACTAACAGGTTTGAGTATTCCAAATTTTAATTTAAGCTTGTTCAATGCGAACAGACCCAACCTTCACCAGCGACTACCGGAGGTGGGGGAGGCGACTCTGCGTTCTCTAACTCGGCCTTTGCAGGATGATTAAAGCCAACAGTTTGTTGGATGAGAAGCATGTTGATCTGAAAATTCTACTTTTCACCTGCACAGAAGAGTTGTTCTTGTATAGTAGGTTTTTCTATATATTGTTTCTGTTATGTACTGTACAAGTAACTTATTCTTGAATAATGCAATTTTACAATAATATAAAAAAAAAATCTGCTCTTAATAAACTGTTTTTAGAACTTGGTTTCTCACTTTTAGTCTTTAGTCTGATTCTCTCTAGGTGCCTGGATAACTATTTTAAGAGATACTGAATTAATGGCTGCTAAAAGACAGAAACCCTCCCTTAGAAACGACAAGCCGATTAGCTGTGCGAGAAGCTGTTCCTTCTCACATGACTCATTCAAAGAGTCCTGCCCCGAGGCACCATCGCTGTCTGCGACGGTCTCGTGGCCCCTGCTGCCCACCTGAACAGGATTCATGACCTTTTACTGCACCGCCGACATGGAAGGATTAAGACAGGCGCTGCAGCAGTTACTTGTATTCCCCTGCGCGTTTTTCACCGAGCCACAACGCGATGTTCACTGCTGTCCAGGAAAGGCTGCGCGCACCACAGCTCGCTTGTCCTGCCTCTGACCTGTAACGACAGTTTAAGGCAGTTTAACCAGTGTCATCTTCTGGTTAGCCATCGTAGGATGCCTGCACTGAACACAGCAGTTGCGAAGACCACGGCCCGTTACAAGCGATAGTTAATTGCTTCCTCCTATCCTTTTCCCCATTTTTTTACCAGTCGTTTTGCTAAGGAATGCGATTACCCCGATTTCTTCCTTTCCTCCTCCGGCAGCACCGCCAACTTCTATAGTGTTTTATCATCTTAAGCCTCAAGGCGCAGTTGTGACATCTTCCGTGGCACCAGCCAGAACAGTGTAAGGCTGAGGCATTAGGGAATCGATCCGAACACAAGAAGTTGTTTAAAACCTCTATCAAACGTCTGATCTTGAAACCTCCGATTTATTTTTGCAACAGCCCTGCAAGTCAAATATGACCTATTCGGTTTCGTGGCGGGGGGTACACGACGGGAACACACGGCAAAGCTTACCTGACGCTAAATAAATCACTCACTCCAACTCGGATGGAAAGCTGGTGAACACATTAAAGTAAGAGGCTGGTAAAACAAGACACAAACACTAAGTAGGTCAGTTTTTAAAACTTTTTTTATTTTTTAATTTTTTTTTTAAGTTTTTATTTTATATTATCTACAAAGTAAAAGTTTTCTTAACTTAAAAGTTACATCACTGTCTCGCGATAGTGATTATCTCATCAAACGTGATTTATAAATAATAATTCATCAGTTTGACGATTAGAATTTTTTTTTTTACTGAACCTGTTTCAAGTTTAGTTAGAAGTAAAAGGGATCTCCAAGTCTTGATTTTTAGTGATAATAGCAGCAAGAATCACTCTTGTTACTTCTTTTGCTAGCTGATGAGTTCATAACTTTGAAGGGTCATTAAAAAATAAATAACTTCCAGTTTTCAGCAAGCAGAGTTGGGGCACTTGCAGGACTCAGATACAGTGCATGGAATTATGGAATAGCCCACAAGTTCCTAAATGCCTCTACTCAGTCCGAATCTCTCCCACTGCAAGATGAACTGTTAGCATTCCTAGTGGATGTTACAAGAAATCAATTTTTTTTTTTTTAAACAAAATAAAATGAAATTCTAGTTTTCTGTGCTTCCAGTTGGCAGAAGCAGTAGAAGGAGGGTATTTGGCCTACAAAAGGTATCCAGCCTTTCAGTTATTCCAGATGAGCCTTACAACTGCTGTTGGTGGTGGGCTTGTACTGTAAAAAAAAAGTTCAAATGTAAATAATAAATTGGCAAGCCACACAACAGTTTGCTAGTTAAGTGGTCACAGGACAACTACTGAGCTGAACTTTTTTTTCTTTTTCTTTTTTTCCTTTTTTTTAATGAACAAAACCAAACCCTGCATACCAAGATGCCCTTTGATGTTTTTTCCCCTACCTAAACCCTCAGAAAGCAGCCTTGTTCTGCTCACACATTCCCCAAGAAACAAAATCTGGCATCTAGTTCACCACAAAAGTTTAGAGGCTGTTTGGAAATGAGTAACAATAAAGAAACCTAGGTAAGGTTAAACTTAAAAAGCAGAGAGAAGTCATGCAGCACCTACTTTTCCCCAGAAGTAAAGCTGCAGAATGTTACTCTGAATTAAAGATTAGACTTCAGTTGTCACTTTACTTCAGTCATTAGAAGTCTAACAGCCCTACCCCCGAGCAACATTTTCACTCCTATCCTCAACACCAATCACTTTAAATTTAATAAAACCCCAGATCATTATAAACAGGCTACACAGACAGTCCATCCCCCACGGCAAAACCACGGCAAAACCTGGAAGAACAGAGTCCCACAGTGCCAGTGTCTGCATAGTTATCCGTTTTTCTACTTCAGCTAGAGAGAAGCAAAGTCTTTGCTAAATTAGCTAAATCTCATACACTTATCTAGGCTCGCGTTCAGGCTGGCAAAGTATAAATGCGAAATGCAGAAACAGTCTGCCTTCAGCAGCCTGCCACTCTACAAGAACATCTTATGGTTTGTTTTTTGTTTGGTTTTTTTTTTTTTTTTTTTTGGTTGGTTTTTTTTTTCCCCCAAATCTGGTTCGTAACAGTTCTCCTCGCTACTACGACCTGGCTCAGTTAAGGTGCAGGTCTCCCAGGCACACACTCCTCACCTGAAGGGTGCGTCATATAGGGGAAATGTGTTGTTGTCGAGACTGGAATGGGCTGTAGTGCACTTTGAGCGATGGCGGCTTGGGGACCACCAGGTGGCTGTGTCGTCATTAGCATCATTGGAGCATGGGCAGTTGGGTGAGAAGGAACCATTCCTGACTGTACATGAGCCTGAAACAAAGAGCTCTTTAGTATAATGGTCACAAGGAGGCATCACTCCTGGCCACATGACTGTCAAGTTTTCTCCAGCTGTACCAGTAAATCCAGAGATTTACTCCGTTTTAACTAGATTAGCTATAGGGATTAAGTCAGATCTTAACACAAAAATAACTAAAAAAACAACAACAAAAAAGAAAAAACGGGGCTCAAGTTCTTACTGCTGGCTCTGAGTCACGTTCTCAATTTTAGCCATTTGGACAGTGAGTGCTGGGACAAACTGTCAGCACTAAACTCTGGGCTATTTAAAAAAAAAAAAAACCTCAGCAACGTATCTTCAAAACATTGTTGTTATTAACCCAGATCAAAGCACTCCCTATGCAGAGAATGCATCGGGTACAGATAGGAATGTCACACGCACTGGGAGTCTGGCATCCCTTCCTCAGCTGCTCATTACACAACTCCACATTCTTTCATGGCTCCCTGCCCTAGAAACCACTCTCTCCAGTGACCTGTGCCCACATTACCAATCATCTAAGCAGTCATTCTAAAGATGAGTGATTTCACCCCTTCATACTGTTAGGTCAGCTTTGTTCTGTTTCCAGTTAGACGCATCACAGTTAAGGTCCTTGTGTAATCTAAGCAAACATAGTTAAGTCTCAGTGGAAAAAGGAGATTAATCTTTACGAAGGCTGATCACCTTCTGGCAAACAAGTTCAGTAACTTGTCAGTTGTCTTCTTTAGCTCAGAGCAGTTCATGACTCTAGAGGGCATCAATTTTTTAGTTGAAAAATCTAGTAAACACTAGTTTCCCTAATGTTTTGTGCTTTTAAGTACTCGGCGATCTCAGTGGGTCTCTCTTGCAGGGCGGGAGGGAGCATTTGTGTCTAAGGTTTGCTTTGTCCGTCTACCATATCCCATTAACAGAGCACTAACGGTGCAATAATCGCAGCCTCACAAGTTTCACATGCCAGTAAAGACAGATAGCGGGTAGTGGCTACAATTTTATTTCTTAAAGACAAAAGGGTTACTTGACTCATCACAGACATTCCTCAAACTCTTTATCAGACTTGCACTGTATTAGTAACACTCAAGAAGCCTTTCAAGGCAGGAACTGCAATTCAAATCTCACTCTTGCTCTAAAAAAGGCTTAGAAGATAAGGCTGTGAAACAGAAATACCTTTCAGGATCAGCACCATTTTTTGACGAACATGCTATTATAGCAGCCATTCTTATAAAGCAGCTATTCATATAGCAGCTGTATTCAATACACACATTGGATAAAAATTTCTGCTGTGGCTCAAATGGTTTGCAAATTGGCAGCTGACAGTACTCCGTAATGAATTTTAAAGTACTGTTTCTCAAGTGAGATATCTAACAGCTCAAGATTCATCTGATAACCTAAAGGGAAATTAAACGGATCCCCTGTGTTAGCTTAACTGAAATTCCTACTACATGGTAGTTCAGAACAGTGTTCAGAAGTTGGAAATGAGGCTGCTAAGAAACTATTAAATCCAGCGATTAGTTTCCCCACAATGGAATAATTACATGCATTTAAAATTTCTTACAGAACTGTAGTTACTCCTTCATTAGAAGTTTTTGAGGGAACTACTTCATTTTGAAAAGTCGGTTTGGTATAAGTATCATGGATTACAGATTGTAGTTTTCATCCTAAAAAGATTACAGCAGAAGAGACTGCCTAAGTAAAAAATCAAGGGTAAAGCAGGCTTTGCCTGTGATTGCTAAAAATTCCTGACTAAGCAGTCAGTTCTGCCTAAAAGTTGCATCTGATTTGCTTCAGCAAGGTTTGCTTATTAAGTGCTTGGCACACAGAAAGGAAGGCAATGCTCACAACCTACAGCGCAGGCACGGGCCTGGCCATGACGTGTACAGCACAATTCATGTACAGTTTTACCTTTATGCAGACCCTGAAACAAACACATTTTATGTTTCAAGGCATGGCACCGAACATGCCACTAACCCAGGAGCTTGCAGCAAGACCCTCCGAAGGGCTGCATGCAAGGCACCCCACGCAGCACTCTAACCTAGGCATTCACATCAGTGCCATCACACCAGAGCAGAGCAACTATCTTGTTTCTGGCAGAAACCAGAGCCTGGGAGGACACGGCAAGATACCACAGCAGTAGTCAAGTTTGGACATCCTCCCCTTATCCTCCCACAGTCCAAAAGCAGAGATAGTAAAAGCCTAACAGAATTAAAAAGCTAAAAACTCAACATCAGTAAAACAATTCCTAAATAACTATTAATTCATTGGCTTAACTGACTGTCCCAGGGACCAAAGCAAAAATTTCGTAAGAATTCTGCAAGGGACTGGACACCTATTAGACTAACCTCCCTAATGACAGTTAGTCACGATATCCCAAACTACTGCTAACCTGTATGAGAAGGCATAACCCAGACACCAAGTACTTGGTCTGTAGAAGAAATTTTGCAGGTGAATTACCGATTAATTGTCCCTTCCTTGACAAAGCACACTAAATCCATGAGATTTAATAAGCATCAGAAAATCTGTGTAATGCTGCTTTACGCAGAGCTCTTGATTAATCAATCATGTGCTTCCCTTCCCAAAATCCTTTTTATAGTGAGTTGAACACAGGAGAGCTGTTAAGAGAAGTGGGTTTCTGATCCTGAAGCAAAGACTGTTAAGTTGCCCAACAACCATTGGGGATCTCCTGCATATGCAGTTCAGTTAGAGCCACACACACACACAGAGTTTTCTCGTTCAGCAAGGATTGTCTTGCAGTCATCTGAACTCAATCTCGCCCATCTCCCATTGCAGTGCCTTGCTACTCCCTAGTAATCCTGTGTAATATCCTTTTCTGGATGTACTTGTATAAATCTGACTACAATGCAGAGCCTAAAACTGCCACCAAATGCAGCAATTCAGCTTTCCTCCACTCAGCTCTCACCTCCAACCTTTCTGTATGCCAGCTCTTCCTGTGATCATGCAGTGAACCCGAGTAGTGAACTGATTTGACTGAGAAATAGCCTAAAATGGGGGCAGGGGAGGCACACTTCAGCTGAATCATGTCCCCAGTCTGGTTTGCTGCATGGCCAAACAGTTCTGTGAGCAGAATGGTGGGGCAGGACAAGGATGGGAGCTGGGAACTGGGAAGAGAGCTCAATTTCTTTCAGTAGCAGTGCCACCTTAAGATGTCTTCATTAAACTACAGTTGTAGATGCACTGGATGTTGGAAGCTGAAGTCCAAATATCTTGTAAAATTCTAAATAAAGGCAATGTACAGACAGAAACCTAAATAACACAACAGGTAGTCTGTGCTGAGAGGTGACAGAATGGAAATCACTTCAGCAGGCCCGACTGTCCTAACTTTGTGGCATTAAGACATTTAGTCTTGAAGGTTGTTAAACTGTGTTTACCTGGGGGACATGGGCCATGTGTGGCGGATTGGTATATGCAGGTTGAACATGGGAGGGATGAATGGTGAAGACTGTTTGTTGTGCTGTAGGAAAACTATTTTGTGGAGACTGCGTATTGGAGCCTGGCGTCATGGAAGGCGGGGTTGGAGCTAGACCTGCGTGGTAAATTGCCGACTGCTGTTGTGGGTTTGCCAGGTGGAGTGCCTGAGCAGCCTGGTGCTGATGATGCTGCAAAAAGAGACAGAAGATCATTTAGGTTATGATCCAGAAGTGAGACACGTTGATTCTGTAAAGTAGCCTAAGAAAGGTTTGCAAAACTGTTCTTTGACAATGAATCTTTTTAAGTGGCAAATCTAAGGATCACCACACCTATCAGTCATGAGGAAACTCATTTCCATTCCACCAGGCTCACTGTCTCCTTGCACTAGAAAGTCATGTAAGCAGAAGCCTGGAAAATGGAACCTAGACTGACAGATAAAAACAAGGAGACCTTGCAACTGTGGGGCTCGATATAGTTCACAGTTGCACTCAGCAGCCCGAAGTTACTACCAGTAGTTAACTAAGGCATGCAGCACCATCACAAGGCCTATTTTGTTTTCAGCTGCTCACCTTTGAGGAAATTGCTACTCAGCATTTGGATAGCATTATCTGCTATTTCCAGTTGTAAGTCCACTCATATTAAAGCTCTGACAAAACTATGATCCTTCCTTGATCATAACTATGATGAGCTATACCTCATCCCCTGTAAAGGGGGAGAAATGAACAGAGGACTTCAATACTCATCCTTACTAAGGACAGGGGACTGCCACAAGTTTCCCTCCTAGCTTATCTAACAAACTATGTCATGAGCCTACCACCTTTGAGTCCTAGCCACTGCAAGCAGAGGGGAATCTAGACAACTCCTGTATGAGATCTGCCACATGCAGTTCATTTGGGCAGCTGCTCAACCTTACTATTCTTCCTCTCAAAGAAATCAATATATCGATGTCAAACATCAGACTGATGCAATACCTTCCAGTAGGGTGTGTTAAACACAATTTAAAGACACCCACTCCCTTGAGTTCTGTTACCTGCACGGGGCTAGGAGCAGGGTGGCTTCCAGCATGTTGGCTTTGCTGCTGGCCAGTTGGTGTGGCAGAAGGCTGAGGATGCGGAGGATGCGGATGCAGGGTAGCATTAGGGTGGGCATACTGCTGAGCAAGTGAGCCAGTGGAAACTAGGATGAAAAATAATAATATTTAACAACAGATACAGAACATGCATCTCATCAAGTCATCATATGCATTTGAAGATTTCGCTCTATCTCAAACATACTGTAAATACATTCCCTCCCCCTTCTAAAAAAATATTTATCTTGCAAATAGCTGAGTATCTTACCTTGCTTTTGTGTAGTTTGGTTTTGCAGGAAAGTCTATAAATAACCATAATTAGACAGTTCATCTTCCCTAGTTTGATAATGTAACAGATACTACATAGAAAAAAGCAGTATTTCATCTTTTGTTTTGTCAAACAGACCAGTTTAAAAAGATCAAATTTATCATTTTCAGACAATTTAGTTTTTCCTGAAATATACTTTTCAAAGGTGTTACAAGCCATTTTTATTTCCACCATCCAAAAAATTATTTGGCCTTATACCTGGCTAACCTCACCATGCTACTCTTCTGGAAATTGCTCACAGTACAGTCAGTGTAAAGTATATACACTGCATGTATGCTTAAGAACTATAGGGACACACAGTACATACATAACAGCTGAGAAAACTGAGGCTGCTTGAGCATCCATTTTTTGCTGAAGCCAGTATCTTGTACTAAAATAACGTATCTTTCCTCTCCCCTCAAGGCCAATTGCAGAGTCTTTTCTGGATCACCACCATTCTGTGAGCTTCTCAACATTGCCGTGAAATTCTTAATTCCTTGAGACAGAGGCAAATAAGGTACAAAATTCCAAAAAAGGAAAAAAACTTAACAACATAAAACTTCTACACCAGTGAAACCACATCTGTTGCTACAGCCATACCAGTCTCCAACAACAAACTAGTATCAACGAGTCCCTCCTTGAGGAGTCCTGGCCTGTTCTGCTTCCAAATGGGCCACACTAACTCTCTTTTTTCACTTCAGAGAGAATCTCAGAAAGTATGAAAAGCCGTAATGATAGCACGTCTTCCTTTAAACACAAAGCATGCAACCGGAAAGCAAGAACTAGGAAAATGAAGATGCTTTGCCTACTCCCCTCTATGGCTTTTAGACCTTGAGCAACAACCAGTCCAGTTTGCAACTACACTTCTGCACGTGACAATGCGCACTACTCTCTCCGATACTACAGCTTGTCAAGACTGAGGCTATTTTTTTGCTGACGATAGTGCTAAAAGACAAACAGTCAAAGCAAACTATTAACCTGCTTCTGAATCTGTTCCCTGCAACTGTTCCTTATTTGTTCTGATACTTCTTTGTCATTCTGACAATGTTAATTACTGCTTACTATCTATTGGGTTACAGGTTTTTTTAATGGGGTTTGTATTACATGAGAACTTGACGGCCAGTTGAGTGCCTGTCTGCACCATACCTTTAACAGCGATGGGTTTTCTGGCGGTGTTTTCCTGCCCTAGTGAACAAACCTGAAAAGCAGGGCACAGGGAGAAACTTGGGGTGCAACTGTTATGCTGCAGCCACCTGCCCGTGTATTCACGGCTAGTGAGGTGTGCTACCTCACTTTTGCAAGTAACTGTTTGCTGCAGCTTCTGAGGAGTTTGACTGTGCTGGATTCATAAGTTCATGAAGATACAGAACTGCCCGAGTGTATATAAAGGATGAAAGACTAGATGGGTGGAGAAAATGGACAAAAATGTAGCTGGATCTGAAAGCACAATACTATCTGGCAAAGGCAAGTCTCAAAAGGACAGCAACCCCACTGTGCTGTTAACCAGCCCTGACACGCTACTACCCTGTGCAAGTACTTGTCTTCCTCCAGTTTGGTTTGCTATAAAGGTTACAAATACTCGTTCTAAAATATTCAAACTCACTAGAATACATACAGACAGTATCTTTTTGCCTAATTGAGGTTCTCCCCTCTGCAGACCACTATGAAGGTCTCTCCTTTATAAAATAACTGCCTACCACATTTAACTTAATCCCATCCTGCTGTCTTGAAGGCTCTATTGAATCTTCACTGAGCAAATGGTCTAACAGTGATGTGCACTACAGTTTCAGGCTATTAATGCAGATGAACTTCATATACATTTGTAACCATAAATTCTTGCAGTTTGAGTTGATCTTAACACACTTATGCGTGAGCATGTAAGCGTACTTGAGCACAAGTGTACAAGCATACTCATACACTACGAGCATTTCTGATTGAGAGGGGTTTTGAAAACACCTGGATATTTTCTGTGCACACTGGCAAAACTACCAGTACTGTCTGCCATAGCACTCTGCTACCCTTTCAAATGCAAGACAAGTCTTTTTTTTTGTATCACTACTAAAATTTATTTTGCAGCAGCATCTCAACCATGCTTCTATTTCACTTTCAGCCATTGCTCCTTCGTACAAGGACTACACAAAAATTATTAATGGGAACATCGATCGTTTGTACACTATAAAGTTTATGCTTTCCTACAGCAGGAGAATTTCTCAACCTCATTATTATACAACACTCTGAAGAAGGCCAGAAGTTATCATCTCTGTCAAAGTAATAGAAATAAATGCACAGAGGGACTGACTTGTTTGCCAGAAGACCCGCTAACAGAAATCTTCCTCAGCATTCATTCCACTGCCTCAGCCACAAAGCTGGCACACCTGACTAAAAATTAACTTCAACTCCATTCAAGAAGTTTTAAAATGTGTCTGAAAATTAATTCAGAGTCGTGAGATGTTCAAGGCTCCCCACATCCTGCCACACTACTTGTTAAGAGCCCCCAAAATAATGTGGTACTCCCTTAAACCATTTGTGCAATTCATCTTTAATTTCTTTATAGCCGAGAGATAATAAACTTAAGTTATTCTGAAGCAGAGACATGCAATGAAACTTCACAATGAAGAAATTCTCTCTTAAGAAACCAGTTAAACCAAGGAATAGTACCCTAAAGGATACAGAAGGAGGGGGAGGATCAGTTTTTTGTCATAGTAGCAGCTCTTCCATAACCTTCTAATATTTTTTATCCATAGCTTTGCATTTAAGTACCAGATTTTTTACACTGAAGAATTTTTATTTGCCTAGCTTCTCCTATCCCCCATTTTGTCTTTAACAAATCTCTACTAAGCTCTACAAGTTTGGTTAAAACTAGTTCAGATGCTGCTGCAAATTATGTTTTAATAGTAATATTAAAAGTGTCTTTAAAAAAAAAAAAAAGATTACATGGACACTTATCTAAATCCTGTACAGATACTGCATACAAATCAAGAACAGTTCGGGACTAGTGGCAGCAAGTTTGAAATACGTACTCCAATCTGTGTTAGTTCAAACTTCAACTCTAGAAATGTAAAAGGTTTTCCATGCTTAGCCAGTGCAATTAATAGTTCCCAACAGACCAATGAAATGTATGAGACCAGCAAGCCTGGGAAAGAAGTCTTCCAAAAGAGTAATGAGAAATTCACCTGCTTTGCCGTAACTAAAGCACTTTCACTGTGACTTTTTTCAAGAATTTTTGCTTGTTCATCAAAAAACAGCTCACTACACGTATCAAGTAGCAAACAAGGTAAGACAGGAGATGGGAAACAAATAAAATTAAAAAAATTTGCCAATTATCCAACATTTTCCCCCATTGTCAGTACTTTGGAAATTTTCCAAATGGCCATCTAGTATCCAAGAAAGTGCTGAGAAAGCTCTAGGAAAGGACAAAACAGCTCTGCCTATCTCCTTGCTGTAAGTAACCTCAGCTCATTCCACAGTTTCTTCTCACCCTTTATGCCTTAAATTCCTCTCCCCCAGAAATACTCCCTGGGCTAACCTGCTTCACTTCCACACCTTTTTGATCAAGTTGTTTCCTAACATGAAATATTTAACTGCACTGATCTTGCAGGGATACACATTGAAGGTAAGTGATTCAGTAATGAAGTGAGCAAAAATATCAGATGGATTGAATTACCGAATTCAACTCTAAAGTGCAACCCATTTTTCTGAGAAGCAAACAAGTTGTAGTCAGCCATCAAACCCACATAAGGAGCTGAAATCAAGAGGTCAGAGCAGAAGTCAAGCAGAACTCCCAGCTACAAGGGTATATGCAAAAAACATATGATGTCCTTTCATATTTCCCCTGGTAGGAATTTCAATGCTGCCAATGGTGGTCATCGTTGGTCATCGTTCAAAGATGCACTGAAGAGCCTATTTTCAAGAACTGACCAGTGAACAAACTTCAAAACTATTGCCAGACCCAGTAAGATGGTGAGGATAACTACATTTAAAAGACCTGAATGGTAGGAAGCAAAGAAATAGCAAATGTTTCTTTCATAATACAAACATTTAAAGAAGTCATTTTACACAGGTAGAGTGGACTTCACTTAAACAATTATCCACGAAAGGAACGAGCTTATTAAAGTTATTTCAGTGCACCAAACCAAGACGCATGAAAACAGGACAGGTCAGCATCCTACAACACTAGTTCACGCAGAACCATTTCTGTACAAGAAACACACAGGAAGTCTGTTCCAGAAGAGATTTTTGGAGAACAAGTGGTATTTCTCACATCCCTCTTGCATGAGCTAACTCAAAAAACCCCAGAGGAGTGCCTGGCATAGGCTGCATAGACTTGCAGACAAGACACAGCAACAAGTCTCACTGCAGGACACAAGCATGTCTGACAATACCTTGAAACTGCAGTCCTCCTTTCCCACGTCTTACATGACAACTACAGCTTATCCTGCAGCCACTCCACTTCCCCCCAAAAACAGCTTCCTCAAAGTGCTGTGAACACCAACATACAAGGCAGTATTTTTAAGTTACCTGCCTTTCCCTGTACACATGCGCAACTGAAGTCTGTATTAGCTGTTGTGTACTGAGATTACAGAGAACATCAGCCCCTCTTCCATCGCCTACGCTGATGTAGGTCACCAGCTTGGGCAACACCACGCAGGAGCACCAGAGCAAGGTAACGTAACTGGTAATGTTCGTCTGCCAAGGAGGAAGCATCCGATGCTACACACCGGCAAGAAGCCCCCATCCAGTCACTCCCTTTATAACAACTGCACTCCTTCAGTGACACTGAAGTAACTCTACAGAAAGCTCCCTTCACCTCAGCTGCGACTCAAGTGATTTCCTTCCCCAGAACTTGAGCCACAGCTTTTTAAAGAGATGAGGCACAAGATACTTCTTTTAGGAAGCCAAGTTTTAAAATCCCATTTGGGCCATGAAAGAAAGGGAGTGAAGCAGTTCACCTAGGTTTTAAGCAAAGGCTATCCACATGCAGCGCTCCTGGTTGCAGATGAAAAGACTGGGTAGTAAAGTTAGAGATTATTCAGCATGCAAAATACATTTTGAAAGATTGACAAATCAGCTTCCTGTGGTCATATAAATCAGTTCAACAGCTTCATCCCCTTGTCCATGGAAAGGAACCTTCCTGCGTTTTCCACATACTGGTTTGGTGCAAGGAAACTTGTTCCCTCAACACGTCCCATTCCTTTAACATCTGTTCTTTAGAAAGTGCTTTTCTGTACAATCAAAATTAGTACAAAAAACCCAACTCACTGGCAAAGTAGAAAGAAGGGCCTGTCTCCTTGCTGTATGGTATTTTGGGACATGCTGAATTTGGGAAATAGAAAGGTAAATTAGCCTCTTGCCACGTGCATACTTCCCGTCTTCTGGAAAGGTCAGCATAATTTTTTTTTTTTTTAAGATTGTAGAACCATGCAGATATTTTTATTTACTTAGGTGCTATTAGAGCTGGATATTTAGTTTTACAAATGAGTGGAGATGAAACAACACAAGTCTCAGGTAAGCCTTCCTTCTAAACTGTGACACTGAGGTCTTCAGTTCTTAATTAACACAAAAATAAACTTTATGTCAATTAATGGTCTATTACAGTCCACTGTAATAAGAAGGTTAAAACGTAATTACATTAAAACAGACATTGGCCCCTTGCTTTTTCAGCTATATCACTGCCATTCTTAACAGTTCCAAGACACCTTTGGTGACTGGTTCACTCTTAGTCCCTGGAGAATCCTCTGAAGTTTATATTATATCCACCATTGTACTATCAGGGTAATAGAATTTACTCTACTGCTGAGACAGAAACCAGATAAAGTTAGAGACAACACCAGACCAGTAAAACATATGCAGAAGGGGAAAAGGGAAGGGAGAACGGGGACAGGAATGAGAGCACAAAAAACAGGAAATGCATCTGTATAAAACCAAGGTCTGGTTTTACACAAGTTTGTTTTTAAACACAAAAGTAAAGCTTTTTGGAGGACTCCAGTTATCTGAAAACACAAGCAATTCAGCTACATGGTAAAACTAACACAAGTTCATTGTCACCGGAATGAATATAACCACTCTCTACTTTGATAACCAAATTTTCTACTAACAGCACAAGACAAGTTTAGGTCTTTGTGCGACACAGACGGACGCAGTCGAACTGCAAACCATGACGAGCAAACTCTACCAGCCCAATGATATTGGTAGATCACACAGAGCCAACACTTCTGAGACAGATGGTGTGTTCTAAAACCAACGTGCGGGTCAGCAGGTTGAGAGCAACACCTCCGCGTTCAGGTACGTGCATGTGGCAGTTAAAGGTGCGTGTACTGCTCTGCTGCAGCAGTGCCTGCATTTCAAACTTTCCTCGATAAGGACATCTAAGTGGCTCACGTCTCCAGAAGTTACGAGCTGAAGGGTGTAATAGACATTTTTATCGTCTGGCTGGTAGACGGGAAGAAAGATAGTTGCTTGAACATTGTCCTTCCCAATTGTGTTTTGAGGGAAAAACCCAATGATTTAAACACTCCTCCGTCATATGTTTAGATGGGTCTACTGGTGACCATGCAGCTCAGCTGCTCTGCTTCTCTTGAGCTCTTGTCAACAGCGGGTTGTGAAACAGAAGCAGGACACTGTTAAAAACTGGCAAGGAAATCCCAGAAGTGCAGAAATATCCCATTAAACAGCAACAGACAAAAATACTTCTCTTTAAAATGGAAGAGTGCTTATCAACAAGTGTAGGTCACTGTATGTATTTTGGATTCAGCTATCTCTTCAGGAGACAGGAAGGAAAACAAACCCCAAACTTTTGGCAGTGAGGATAGTTGGCTTAATGGATCAACAGGCATTTCTCTTCACTGGCAGGCAGTTACTACTTGCCACACGACTTTCAACTTGTTCCAAACCATTAGTGAAGATGGAGTTTCAGATCTCACCAGAAAACATTTCACACCTTAGGAATACTTCATAAGCAGTGCCCCCCAACCCCCATGTCTCAGTGCGGTTGTCCTTGCAGACATCTTCTTTCTACCATGTACATAGGAAAAAAATTAGTGAATTCTGCAAGAATTATCTCAAAGAAAGCACTAGTACCTTGAAAGATAAAAGGGCTGTATAGCCCACTGCATCCTGAGATGAACAGGGGGAAAAATAAATTAAAAAAAAAATCAGATAGCAATTTTAAAGAGCCAAAAGAAACTTGTTTGAGCAAGTGCTCCAGAAATCAAAAGCAGCAGTGGTTGTTGTTTCTCAGGAAGTCATTATTCTGTACTTTCAAATTAGTCTTAAAAGAGGACCAGAATCAACGTGCATTAGTATATTTAGTTCAAAGATACTGCGGGTAAACTAAAGATTCCCAAAATACAGAACATAAGTTATTGATACTTTGTTGTAGTCACCCAGTCAGATATGAACGATTCCAGCATGTTGTTCTATAGCAATGTACTCCATAAGCAGCATGTATTTGTCACCTTAGGCATTTCTACATTTTTCTCAGGCGTTCCCATATCAATAAATGGAAGCTGAAGTTACTACGTTACAGATGGACACATTCTGAGGAACCACAATGCATCTAGGCAAGGACTTCGAGTACTCAGCACATGGAAGACTTGCAAAAATCTGAATTGAGACAGTGCTGCACTACATCAGAATTCATTTCACGTGTAGCTAACTGTAAACTTTGCAGGTTAAGGGTACATTTGAGGCAATTCATGTTCACTAGGCAATAAACACATCTGCACATGGCAAGAACATACTCTTAAAGTGTCTCATGGAGTTCATGATCCAGCTGGGTTGAATGGTTTCAGGAACAAGAATTTCAAGCACTTGATCATTTACTCGGAAGGTGGAAATGTTTAGAAGAGTCACCAAGTAGCTACTTGAAAGAATACAGGAGGACATGCAATTTCTGTTAAATTAGGTGCTCTTAGAAAAGTAGTATTTAATTACATGTCAGGAAATACCAAAGAATTCTCAAGTTTGACCCAACTTAGTTGTCTGCACTGGTAGGTAGTCACATACCTACAACAGACAAGCTGCAAAACCAGCACAAAGTGAGATCTAACAGTTCTAAGTTAGAATATCAGTGAAAAAACTATACAGACATCTGATCAACGCCAACCAAAGGAATGGGCTTGTACTTCAATGCCGTAGAACCCACTGGTTACAGAAGATAAGGATGGTGCAAAATGGGAAATTGCTAGGAAGTCACATGCAACCATTCTCAATCAAATTTCAGATTATCCCATGTTTGGTTTTATTTTAATTAGGATTTGAGGGGAGAGTTTTCACCAATAAAGGTCTGAAAGCCTTTGATCATTCACTTTATCGGAATTCTATTTAATCTAATGAAAAAGCAAACAGAAGATCTGTTTACATGGACACCTCAAGCACAAGAGTTTAAAAGATCAAAGTAATACAATTAGCAAGGACCTGTGAGAGAAAGACTTAATCTCTACAAGTAACTTCCATTTCAGCTTGCGCACAAATGAGCTGAAATGTTCTTCCTCCAAGTGTCAAAAAACGTTTCTATTATTTTTGTTTCTTAGCTACGTTACCATACCACTGCAGAGATCTGACAGGATGTTTTCAGATGGGTAAGACACAGACTTTTTAAAATCAGAATTAATTTCACACTAAACTTCAGACTCGTAGCCTTGTAAGTTTTCATGACACATCATAGACTTCCATTAAGTAGCAGTGTAAAACTAAGCACCGGAAAGCATACAAAGATGTCTAAAGGTACAGAAAATCTTTTATTAGAATCTAAGTCAATAATATACGTGACCCAATAAAAGTCTTCCTCAGATGCTATAACAAGTATTGAAATGCCACGTTTTCAAGAGACCATCTGCTGTTTTGACATTTTATGACAATTTCCAAGTCTTCTTGCAACCTTGATTCTACCTCTTTCAATAGCATGTTTTGCAGTGAGTTTTTTTCCTCCGAATTGGGCATTGATTAATCATACATTTATAACGCTTTAGAAGTTCTTTCACATTTTACTTTGTAACAAGGTAACCCACATTGTCAGCACTTCACTGTAAGTGAAGTATGCCCGTCTGATAATGCTGGAGACTAATTGTCAAAGTCAGAGCAATACACGAGCTGTTTCATATACTTATTCTTGACTTACCAAAAAAGAAAGGTAAGCAACACATGTTTTATTTTGCTTAAACAGCAGTGTTCATACTGTTAATAATGCTAGTAATATCATAATGACAGCATTTCACTAGTTGTCAGAACTAAAGTCACGTTTTGAAACTGAGGTCATAGCTTTGCAATAGAACAAGTCCTAATTATAATCAAGAAACAATCAAGGGATGTTGTGTCAAGAGCATCAAGAGAACTTGAACAAACTTCTTTCAGCAGATATTCTTTAGCAGCTCCCAGGTTGAAATTTCATCTTGGTCACTGGCATCCTACTGAAATCAGCATACTTGAGTTTTCATTTTAACCAGGTGGCTCAGTTTTCAATGCTCTGCTCATCATCTTATGAAATATAAACCACATTTACTGGTGTAATCTGAACGATACCCATGTTTGAAGCTTGAGATTAAATACATCCCTGCACAACATAAGAACTTAAAAAGTTACATATAACACAAAACGTTTCCTACCATACATAGCATGCGTCTGTTCATGCGCACCATACTGTGTTGCAGAAGAAGATACTAAACCAGGCTGTGCGTGTGTTGGTGGTGCCATCATTCTAGCGTTGCCCTGTATTACAGGGCTATAAACATGAGGATGCTGCATTCAACAGAAATAAGAAAACAGTTAATTGGAGGACTATTACAAAGAAACTAGTCTCATCTAAACAATAATTATGTATTTAGAAACAGCAATAGCTTGGCCTTACTAAAATACAGATCAAACTAAAGATTTCATACTATCACAATCATCCCAATTGTTTCTAAAAATTTAGGGACATTTTCTGCAGTGGGCTAGAAACTGACAAAAAAAACACTGGCATATCTAATTTTTGCCACTCTAATAATGTAGTAAGCTTATGTATGTAATTACCTATTTATCCAATTACGTATGTGTATTTAAAAGACTTTGAAGAGGAGTACACCAAATAGTTTATTTTTAGAACACATAACTAGTAGACGTCCTGGCCATGACCTGCAAAGAATTCTTCAGAGAGCTAAAAAGGTAGTATCAAAAGTAAATGCCAGCTTCTAAACTGACCTTAAAATTTGTTACAGGCTTTGAAGCACATTACAATACCACCACATATGCTCCAGAACACAGAAACTGTTCAGAGTGACTTCTTGTGACTGGAGACAACAGGGTATTTAGGACTGAGCGACTTAATTATTTTTGGTTGGACTAACTACATACACTAAAAAGAGTCTTACCTGAGATTGGTAGTGTGGCACATGCTGCACAAGAGGCTGATTAGGAAACTGTTGGGGACTATATGCAACATATTGTGTTGAATAAGCAGGTGGTGTAGCTACAATTGGAGGGCCTGCTGCTGAGGCAGGATGCATCATGGTGCTCTGATGATGTTGGTCTTGCCGTTGCTGTGGCATATTTGGTACTAGAAAGCAAAGAGTACCCCACATTAGAAACATGGAACCAAGAATGACAATCTTCCTGAAAGGTCTTACATTACAGAGTCACTGTGACCAAGTGGCACATCCTCACCCCTCACCTTTAACCTCACATTAGAGCTCTATCAAAAAGGAACAGCATGAAACGGAGTTCCTCCAAGAAACATCTGATTTTCATCACTGCCTTTGAGCTATGTATACGGCCACAAACCCAGGCCTGCTTTTTTTGTGAAGGAAGGAAGGTGGAGGGAGAGAAAGACTGACAAGAATCAGTAACGGAAGAAAAAGGTTAGATCAGGATACCTACATTAATCAAATTTGATCCTGTCCCCTTCAAAAGGCTTAATTCACCCTCTATGGGAACTGCAACTGTTCCATCAACTGGAAAGCTGAGTCTGTTAAAATTACTTGTGCTTATGGCTGAGGAGAGCAGAATAAAGGTCTCCATGCAGCCGCAATCTGAGGTATTCACATCTTTTAAGCTCTGTGCTACCCCTCAGGGTAGCAGGAAGCAACTTTTAGGTCACACTCAACACTGAAGGGGACAAGTCAACCTATAAGAAGAAGAGGAGTAGGAATGATTAGAGGGAAGAAAGATTAAGAGAGCAGAGCACTGTAGTGTGGGACTACCTGAGCTATCCTGGTAAGACAACCAACCGAACCACGGCAGCAAGGCACTCGGAACAAACTAATTCAGCCTACTAAGCAACAGGGCATGAGAGTTCAAGGTGAGCTCCAGCTTGCTGCAGTGAGACTGCGACTAATAGCTATGCTAACTCGAGCACCTGTAAACTCCACTGCAGTGTGCAATGTAGACAGACCCCTTAGAGAGAGGAAAGGAGGGAAATGTTGAACATGTCAGTAAACTCACTCAATGATGATTGTATTTAACACTGCAAATCAACAACAGAAAAAAAGTAAATACAGGATGCAACTTGAACAGTGTAAAGGCACTGAACTTCAACCCACGCAGCTCCTTCAGGACTATGTTGCACACAGAATGGATATGCAGAAAATAATGAAACTTAAAAATGGAAATCCAAATAGGAGACTGGCCTCACACAGCAAACGAGCACACAGCAATGTATTTCTGATTAAAACAATCAGTGTTTAACAACCAAAAGGTTTTATGGGTCAGACCACAGTAAAGTTAGTCTATTTTAAAACAGAAATACATTGCAGGTTTTTGTCTTCCCTACATTGATAAAGGCTACTTGTTTATTTCTAAACAGCAGAACTGCTCTTTTAAACAATTTCCTCCTCCAGTGACTGGAGCTGCAGCACTGGAACCTATCATCATGAACCACTGTATAAAACTGCGAGAAAGCCCGCACTGTGTAGAATTAGAGCATTATCTGAAACATGACTATAAAAACAAGACCATCATTTTTCTGCTCCTTTGCTGCACTGCACAGAAGAGAGTGCATCTCACCACACATGTTCTCGTCTCCATAGCCACAGGTGCCACTTGTTAAAAACACGGTATTGTTAGTCCAGCTGTTCAGTTACTGTTGCAGAAGGAATGCAAAAGAACAAACTGGAACCAGCAGTAAGTTCTTTCCAGAAGAGTAGCATAGCACACTCTCTCTGAAGAAATAGTGATTTTGCTTGTTAACACCCCCCGCCCCCAATTAAGGCACCATTCAGCGCCCTGCAGTAAGCCAGCGCAGAAAAACAGTGCAGAAAGTTCCCTTTAAACAAACCCATAACATTTATAAAATATAGGAGACAACCAGCTTACCCTAAAGTTCCAAGTAACAGAGACATTTTTCTGTTTGTCAAATCAGATTGCAAACCAGGCAACTCCCCGTTACTCAAACTTATCATATTTTGGCTGAATTAGTTTATCTAGAAATGCATCAGTATTTCCACTTACTTCCCTTTATTAAAAATAGCATTTAAAATATCAATCGAAAACAAATTAACATGGATTAAAAAATGCACAAACATTTGTAATTTATTCATGCTGCATGCAGACTAAGAACCAAACAGGCAGTATTATTCTCACCTTTACCTGCTCTATATGTCTTGGCTTGGTTCACTGGCATGGGCGTCATGGGAATAGGATACAAAGGCTGAAACAGAAGGAGGAGTTGAAGTTATGATATTCCTTTAAAAAGTGAGTGTGTAGGGGAGGGGGCCCCACTCAGCTTTGATGTGTTTTACTCTGTTATGTTACGTGGTTTAGTGAACTCTGCCTAACCTATGATACTCTCTTGAATCACGCTCATTAAGCCTGCATGTACAAACAACTAAGACCATATGGTTTGCAACAACCAGTCAAGTAATGCTACTTCAAGCAATGTACTAAATCAGACAGCTTTCTAACAGAGTTAGATTTGAAAATCCTAGTAATCCCTACAATGACCAGAAACTAGTGGGACACAGCTGGAAGCTAAGGATGAAGAAACAGTTGCTTAAAACTTAAAGAGAGTGAGACTATGTTTGGAGGACTGCGGAGGAAGTCTGCATATATAAACAATAACTGTGAGTAAGAGCTGCTGGAATTTACAAGTGTTTGAGACTATTAGAACATCTAGATTGAGAGACCACTGGGAAAAGTCAGTATTTACATAGCTAAAACTTAACAACAATGTAACTGTGCCCGTATTTACAAGAGTAATACAAGCTGTACCATTTCACTGTTTTAACTTGGATCTCCTAAGTCTCCTCAACTTGCTGACAATCGTCTGAAAAGTGTTAACAACTCTGCAGCATATGCTGCACTTTACCTGCACGCCTGGACTCACTGGAACTGGGTACATCATATTTGGTGCAAAACAAACAGGCTGAGTGTACACTGGGGTTGGCTGCTGATGACCCACCATGGAGGGGCTAGGTTGAGCTTGCGGACGAGGAGAGGTTGGTGTAGTAGAAGGTTTCGGCTACAAACAGAGTTCAGCAATGCATATGCAAGATTAGCTTGATTATCCTCCAAGTAAAGGGTTTGCTTATAAAGATCTACTCAAAGGCAATGTTAAACAGTATCAAATAACTTACTTGAGCAAAAGATCGAGGGTTGAACTCTTTTGCATTAGGATTAAGTGTTGATTTTCTAACTTGCCTAAACATAAAGAACAAACAAAATTATTTCAGCGTTATTCTTTTACAAGCATATCTGCAGAACTCCTGAACAATTAAAACTTTAAAAAAACAAAATACCTTATTTCCATCTGAATCAGATTTTTGAGAACTCAAACAATATATGGCATGCAAAAAGCCACTCTTACTGACAGTCCTCTTACTATACTTATCCCTAAAAGTTTTCCTGCTGTTGATACTACAGCTCACGTAAACCAGGAAAACATTTAAATAACCATTTAGATATGAATTAGGCATCAACAGGACTGGAGTTCTATATGCAGCTCTGCCACTGACCGGTGAGATGACTTTCGGTACAGTCACTTCACCTGCTGTTTTCTCTAAATGACAGAGAGTACTTATATTGGCCATATAAACAGTAAGATATTACACATTCACAACAGCTGCTGCTACAAATGGCTAAAGGCTAATAACAGATGTGCTTATTCTAAAAGGCATAATTACTCACTCAGAAGTATCTTTCTTCTCCTCTTTATCCTCTTTATCTTGTTTACTTCCAGGCCCAGATGTCTGTACACCTTGTGAAGTTACCTCAGGCCCTCGCTTTTGCTCAGAACTATTACTTATTGAAGGAGAAATACTTGGACTATTAGGTTTGCTACTGCCACCGTTAGAGTTAGTATTACTGCCAGTTTCTATGATAGATTCTTTAGGGGTTGATTCTGTCTTTTCTTTAACTACATCTCTTGATTTTTCACCTTCTCGGGTTTTGTTTAGCAGCTGATCCACTGCATCTGAAGAGGAACTCGACTGTAACTGAAAAAAAACAAACAAGAAATACATTCAGTAAATTGATATACGGAACTAGGGAGAGACAGTCTAATGCTATCACATACACAGAGTAGAATACAGTCCCATAGGCCTCAGTCATCTGGAAATGGCCTTTTGAAACATACATTTCCATTTGTACTGGAAAAGAAATCTATGAACACTGGCAATGTTTTAAAAGTCTACACCGTGAAAGAAGCTATTCAGCGACTCAGGTGACCTATACGTTGATTAGGAAGTGACAGGAAAGCTGAAGACAGCCCTCTGGACTCATCCCCCTGTGTGATTTAACAGTAACACTTGAAAAGCTAACCTGATTTAATAAACCATTATAAGCAGGAAATAAGCAATACGAATTCTTTAATTTTCATCAGCAAACCCCTTTATTTAACTTTGAAGCAGCTCTTCCACATGGAGCATAAATGTAATAATTATATGTGCCTAATGATCAAACAGGTTTCAAGTACTACTTTCAGTGTACAGTCAATATGCACATTTACACGTATTAGGCAATTGTACTAGCAAGAGTCAGCATTGATTTTATAATATTTAGCAAGAATTCTTATAGATATTTTCATAAATTAAGCACAAGTAGTAAGAACCTGTTAACATATGCAATGTATTAAATTCATTATAATAATCTGGATGCACATGAGAACTATGATACCATTAAGTTAACATGCAGAGAAACTTACCCTAAAGTCATTCTTAAATTTCTTTAAATCATCAATCTGTTTTCTATGTTCTGAAACAATTGGAGATACACCTGCCAAACAGAAGACCAACATAGTCCAAGCATTTCTAATACAAGTTTTATATACAATCCTTACATTTCTAAATTTGCAAAAAGGTAATGTTTACATCTCTAAAAATGAAATACAGCGGTATCATTTTATCTGTAATTTGGTATAATTCCAACTACGTGTATGAACACAGAAAAAGACTCTGTGAAACCATGGCATTACATAACTGATGTATCTATAATTCTAACTCATCAGACCAAGACAGAAGCCCTGAGGTGTAGGGACTGCAGAACTCAGCTGAACACAAAGAAGCATCTAATAAAACTCTCAACATAACATGCCAACATTTCAAGACACAGCAATTAAAGGTGAAGCGTTGATCAAATTCAACAACATGGAAAGATTATTTTGAGAACTGAATGAATAAGCAATGCTGCAGAGAAAGCCAAGTTAAAGGCATAACAGGAAGGAGTTATAAAAAACTATGCGACCATGATACTCAGAAATATTGTGAGCATAGCTCTAAGTAGAAACACTCATTCAGTCCCAAGAGAGCTAAGAGCTAAAAAACTGGGGGGGGGTAAATAATAATAATAAAAAAAGAGTAAAAAGAAATCACACCATCCACATGAGCATCTCTATACTTTGTGTTGATGCAATGAGTCAAGAACAACATTTAAAACTGTAGGCCTGCCACTTCACAACTGCATGACCAAATTTTTGCCGTAGAACACCCAAGCCAGATTGCCTCCAAGTCTTCCTTAAAATGCTAACTAAAGCAGTCAGCATAGCAGGTTTAGGGCTTGGAATTCCTACATTACTCAAGTATATATGAAAGCTTTTTATACAAACCTTTGTTTTCAGGTTTAGGAAAACTAGGAGAAGTCTCACTTGGCTTTATATTCTCCTTGTTTCCAGTTGCAGAATTTTGCCTCTGATCCTGAAGCCTAGTATCTTTAGCTAGAAAAGAAATTGCCAGTTATTCTCTCATACACAATTCAAAAGTATCAAAGAGAGATGGCAAGATAGAAACAGAAGGGAGATTTAACCATGTTTAGCTTACAAGAGAAAAACCCTAAATTACACATTTTCTGCTACCTAGTTAGGGCCTGGAGGGTTATCCTCTGCCCTTCCCCACCTTACTGTCTTTAAGCCAAATGAAAAAGTCCCAGTCAAACACATCGCTCTCATCATACACAGAACCTTAACTAGGCTAAAAAAACCCTGTAAAACAAGAGCAAATTATTTTCAATAGTCCAAGTTCTTCATACAGAATGCTACAAAGATTTCAGAGTTCTTAGATATTTGACTGTGCTCTTGAATGTTGGGTTTTCTCCCCTTCCTTTCGCTATGCTCAAAATATTCTTTGAAACCAGTGGCCTATGTTTCTTTAAATTAGAATACAGCCAGGAACTAAGTTTGAGGAAAAAACAATTCTCAATTAAATCAAACACCTATAAGCCCATACTCCTTAAAGGGTAGAAGAAACCAAGCATATAGACTTATGAAAAAGCCTCTCTCCAACCTTAGTTTAAAGCTAGCATCATGAGAAAAGGGGAGCTCACTACACAGTAAAATTAAATGCATCAGAAGTTTTCCCATCATTTAGAAAGCAGCTTGCTCTTGTATAGGCATACTAATTGTGAAGGATTAGGGAAAGGGAGCATTTGCAAGCTAGTGAGGGTTAACTTACCTTCGCTGGAAGGGGTAACTGCTCTGTTGGATGCAGGGCTGGCAGGTGTAGGAGAGGCAGCTGGAACAGGCATGGCAACAGATTCAGTGGGAATAGTACCAGGCTGAGGAGAAGGCAGAGCTGGTCCCGTGGGAGTGCTGCTCTGCCTTGGAGACCTAGGCCTGTGTGTTTTAGGGGATAATCTCGGAACTAGAAACAAACAGGAAAAAGCAGTTATAGAAGAAGTTCCCTCATCTGCTCAGCAGTTTGCTTATTTTAAAAATGACTAAAAACATGCTTTAAAAGACTTAGTGGAATATTATATAGTAATTGAAAACCTGTTTACCTTTCAGGTACATCTCCTAGTTCTTTACAACGCAGCATTTCAGATAAGTGGTGCAATTTTTCTGCAGATTGTCCCCTAACATATATCACTGCCCTGTTAGTCCCATCATGAAACTGCAATATGCTCCCCAGCCCCCCAGTAGTACAACTACAACAGCTCACATTAACACAGTTTCAGGCAGAACAGAAAAGGTGGTCAGGTCTCCATATAAACAGATGTAAAACATTTTTAAAAGGGCTGAAAATACAGATCCATTTTACAGCGTCCTCTTTTGGAGGTTTGTCAGCTGGAAAAAAAACAACATATCCTATTGAAAGAAGATTATTTGATGTATGTTTTTGCCCGTGTTAAAGCAGCAAGGAAAGTTGTACATTCTTTAAAAGGTAAGTTGTACCTCCTGCTCATCCCACTGTGGCTAGTTAGCTGCTTTATGTCACATATTAACTTCAAGTGAGCGAGGAGAAAGAGAGATCAGTCGTTTAACAGTTCTACTTGCAGGTTAATAATATATAAAGTGTGGAGTGGGGAAGGAAGATGAATGAGAGATAATGCCAGAACAGAAGAGTTTAAATCTTTTCCACAAGGCAACAAGTCTAGGGGGGGTCTAATTCCTACCTTCTTTCTGAAAAACGCATTCCCACAACACTCCTCTACAATTCTAGCACTGCTAAAAAGTATCAGGCTTCAAACTGTCGTTCGCTTGCCCTTCAAGAAAGTGCCCAGCTGCTGACAACTCACTAGAACATGGCCTCAACTACAAAAGCTCAAAATTAGGGCCTGTGCCGCAAGACTGAGCTTGAAATTTGAAGTCAAGTATTAAAAAAAGATGTTAACTGCTTCAAAAAAAACACTGACTGTATCTGCCACTACAGTACTTAGACAAACACAAAATGACAACTTAAAACCTGCGAAGTTTTTAAACTAAAAACATATCCAACTTAACTTGAATATCATTTCATCTTCTAACACCAACCTTCCTCTATCCAAACACCTCCTTCATTTGTAAACCACAACCCAGTTACACTGCCATTAACCAAATTCAGTGATGCAACGGAACGTGTATAACTTCTCTTGTCTCCTTCAATAACCTTCCCGAAAATTACTTCTTTCAACAACTAATTCCCACAGTTTTCCTTCCTTTCTCTTCATACGGCATCTGATGTAACCTCGCTGCAGTTAAGACAATATTGCACTTGAAGGACCGACTCACCAACTACTATGCTATCTGGGAACACTCCATCTCCCACTTCATCTAAGCAAGCTAAGTTAGCAGACCAGTGTTTATTCAGAGCCTGAATTGTCTAGAACCACAGTATTCTGCTTAGCATTCACACTCTAAAGTACCCCTGGCAAGCCATCTGCAATAAGCCAAGCTTTACCTACCCCCACTGACAACTGATGACCACGTCCCACCTGAAGGGCTGCCTCGTGCCACTGCAGTAGTAGATGCTTCCCCTGGTGCATTATGAGATACAAATTCTAAGCCACTTGAAATTGTACCCCTACCAGTAGAGACTCTGTGACCTCGAGGGTGCCGTTGTGCCTTAGGAGACATCCGTGGAGGCCCTGAGAAAAAGAAGACAACCCCACACAATAAGTACTTAACGTCCATCACTAGGAGTATCCAAACATACTATCTGTTTTTAAAACTGGATTTAATCTAGTAACTCTCAATAATGCAGTAATACAGTCAAGAAATTTACACTGACATCGACTAGAACCAGGGATCCACGAGACTAAAAAGGCCAAGCCATTGGTCCAGCCAGACTACCAACACACTCATCACCTTGCTATGGCAGCTCACATTCATTGATATTTAGAAGCTTTATCAGAATCGAAACAGGTATGCAAGTCCTGGATTTAAAATTTTAATCGAAGTATTCAAAATTGCTTACTGCAAGACAAGCCAAAAAGGTTAGTGGCCCAGCTCCCTCTGGATAAGCACAGTTCCAGGCTATCAAACATATTCCAGAAAAAAAAAAAATTTCCATTGCTTTTGTCAGGTGGTCGGTGATACCAAGCATTTATTTACAGAGTAGTCACAACTGGCTGACCAATGCTCTTGGGGAATTTCAGCAGAGCATTCTGTACAGAGGCTAAATTGCCTGCAGCAGGTCACAATTCATTTACAAGTCAGCAAAATTGCAACTAAACAAGTTATTGTTATCCCAAGGTTCAAGTCATGCATGTTTAACGCCACAAGCTAAAGTTGTAAGTGAATACAGTAATTCTGAACAGTTCATACAGCTGCCGCAGAATAGCTATGCTCAAGTCTAAGCAGCAATACAGTTTCTACATCCTAACAAACATTTTCTTTATAAGATCATGTGTTGGTACTTTGAAAGAAAAAACTGTACATGAACAGAAGACAATTTGGCTGATCACATTTCATTTTTAATGTAGGTCAATAATAGAGACAAGTTCAGGTAATGGCTTTCTGATTTCAGACAAGGTTCTAAAACATCAAGTACCTCTTCTGGTTACATAAATCTTTGTATGTCAGCCTCTATTTTAACCATGAACCTAAAGTCAACTTCAATCCAAATTATATACAGGCAAGTATTTTAAAGAATACACACTTTTCAGCAATCGTCTTCTAGTAGCAGAAATCAAATGTTGCAGTAAGCAGCAGTTCATTGCATGCCTGACAAATCAATCGCAAGTGCTAAAAAATAACCAAATTTGCATGTGGATTCTCAGTATCTCACTACATAAAAAAAGCTCACATTGATGAATTGACAGGAGCACGCCATACAGACCATGCCTACTACCATCCACTTTCTGGTTATGGACCATCTTGAGCATCTATCAGGCAAGCTGCAGAACAGCGTTACTGATTCAATTA
>NW_010547289.1:30694-44938 GCF_000687285.1 Phaethon lepturus
CAGCTACAGCAGAGACTGCAAGTTTCCAGTGAGTTACTATAACCGCTTCGCATTTTTCCAGACTTGCTACACTGTGTTGTGCAGGCTACTTTTTAAGTGCACTTAAATAAAATAAAACAAAACAAAATAAAAATTTAAAAACATCTTCCTTGCTGTACCCTCAGAGGACAAATACATTTACTTCAGATACTTCTGCATGCAGTTACCGAAGACTCATGGGTTAGCCTTTCCCTGCGTATTATTGACTGCCAGGGAGCTGACTTACTGTTCTGCCTCAATGCAAACAGATCTAAAGTTTTCTACAGATTCGCCTTTGAAGCAGCTTATCCTATCCCATTACACAGTGCACTTCTCTGAATACAGCATTTTATTATTATTGTTGTTGTTGTTGTTGTTTTGCAAAAGGGAATTCAATTATTTAGTTAAACTTGAAATTGCTTTTTGTGGAACAACTGTATTATAATATTTTATATAAATTTATATTCCTAAAAATGCCCTCTAAAGTTATCAGGTCCTGCATATTGCTGTTGGTTAAGTTAAGACACTGAGCAGCGTTTACAAAGCTGAGTTTATTTCATACCAACTTGGGAAATTTCACAGCTTTATTTTGTTTTTGTAAAGTTCTTCAAATAAAAAGGTTAATAGAAATAGTCTGATAAACTAAAGTTAAACACAAATTATAGGTTAAGTAATGAAGAGGAAAAACAATTTTGTAATTAAACTCACAAAGGAGTTAAACAAAGACAAACAAAAACATGAACAAATCGTGGTATTGTACCTTCTGAAGACATGCGTTTAGGCATAGTAGAGACAGGAGCTGGAGAACCATGAGCAGAGGGGTGAGACGGGGGCCTGGAGGGCCGCGAGGGGGGCCTGGAGGGCGGCCGTGTAGGGGTGGCTGCCCGAGGTGGAAGAGAGTTGGGACCTGACTGGTAGCGAGAAGGTGGGCGAGAGGAAGGAGATGGGCAAGGCGATGGCCAGGGAACACCTGACAGAACAAATGATATGAAGGAAAGTATAAAAACTAAAGAAAAATTATGGGGAAAAAGGTCAACAGAAAAAAAAAAGTAAAATATGACAAAATGATTTTTCATGTTTAACCCTTTGGGGATAGATTAGTTTATTTCTGCAACCAATAAAATAAGTCTCTGCAAGGTTATTTCCTCTACTTCAGGTCAAATTTAACATCTGAATGTCACAAACTCCCCAAAGGGTTAATTAGGATCTACAAATACTACTAAGGAATAGACAGTAAAGTTTGATCTGTTAGCCTATCATATATATGTTCTACAGTACGCATCACTCTTGACGAGGTCCTTAAGTAGCTACCAGAGGTTCTCAAACAGCGGTTCACATATAGTATTGACTATACAAACTGCTACTTTCAAACCAAACGATGAGCAATATCAATTCTAGGAACTGTATCTTTACAAAAAACAGCGGTGTTCAGTGTCTGAATCCTGACATTTATGCCTTTATCAGTTTTCTGAAGTATTAATGTAGTATTTTAATCTAGGATATAGGGTTCATTGTTTCCAAAACAAACAAGTTGAATTCACAAGCCATTCTGAATATTTTAGGTATATGATGTTCATTCAGCAGAGTAATACGGTGATAGAAACCACAAACACTATGAACAAATTTCAAGGTTAGCATTGTTTGGGCAAGACTCCGTTGTACATCCTTTATCCAGCTGACTGTATTTGAAACGTAAGTCCCACTTACCTTTAGATGTTTCTCAGACTTCCTCTCCAGACAGAGGCACTTGCGTATTATACATTTTCCATTTATTCACAGCAATCTCATTTAATACCGTTTTTAACTTATAAAAATAATGCCTCAAGGACAGGCTACCGCTGAAATCCATCTCAAAAAATGGTGTTTGCTTTATGAAACACCAATTCCTGCTACACAGTACCTAGCGATGTCTGTTTATAAATATTACCCATGCGTGTAGCAGAAAATACTCAAATAGCTATTTGGAGAGAAGGCTTTTGATTCCTTTTCCCCTACCACTTCTCTTGTGCTACAATGATTTCCCCCTCCCCATCATCTTAAAGTCAGTGAGCTGCTTTATTCTTTTTAATGGGAAACAGAATTGATCCATGCACCACAACGGAAGAGTGATGCTTCCTTGGCGGCCATCTCCCTTTCACTAGGTGTCAGCATTGCTACTCCTCCACAGAGAGCTTAGCAGTAGCAATACATAAAGCAATTTTTAATCTTTAAAACCGCATACTGCACCATCATCTAAGACCAAGGTTTTTCAGAAGGCAAACGAGTAGCATTTCTGCTCTGCAAAGCTACATACAGTGCAGTCAAATATGTGTTCCATCATGAGTAAGTTAAAGCCAAATCAAAATCACCACCTCTGTGTTAAATGATGAATGCTAACCTAGCTTATGAAACACATATCCTAAGACCACACCATATGCAGTTTCAACATAACTAGATAATTGACGGTAATTTTATCAGGCACATTTATTTAGACTTCAGATACTTGCCTCCATTAACTACTCTTTGATCTGCTCCAGAGTTAGGACTGAATTCTGAAGTATGGGATCCAGACCTTGAAATTGGTGGGCCTGATCCAGACTGGCCCATCCTTGGTGAGTTTTGTCTTCCACTTCCCCAGGACAGGACATCTCTATTCCTCTGTCCAGGTGGAATGTATTTATTTTCTCTGAAACACAGCAAATTTCTACCAGTGTTAAGACAGAACTGAAAGACAATGAAAAGTACCTAATCAAGGGCTCTGCTGATATTTTGTATCTTTCTCAAATCAAGCTAAAGGAAAATTCTAAATATTATCAGATGTTGACCTAACATTCACCTCATAAATTGGTTTTCGATACTGACTACTCAGTCCACTTTCTATGAGCCCGCAGACACTGAACGATTTAGTACTAATGCCTGAAATTCTCCATGACATACTGAAACCACTGCCCTTTCCTGTAATTTAGGATGAATTCACCACAGTGACATATCAGAGTGGGGCAGCCTGTTTCACTGCAGAGATAACACAGGGCCAGGCAGAGGTGTACAAGTTCGCATGGGTGCCAAAACCAGCACGATTGTTTACATATGGTTCCTAACCTAATCAGCTCTGCTGAAAAAGCACAGTTTCAATGAGTAAATTGCTACTGTACCAAAATACGTCCATCATTTAAATAAAAATACTATTCATAGCATATGCAAGTACCTAGTGTTCACACCATGTCCTTCTCGTTCATTAGCATTTCTCTGAACAGCAGTATATTTTTCTTCTTCTGTTCTTTCATCATTTTCCAAGGCAACCCGAGCTTTGTATTGGGCACTTGATTCAATTTCCTCTGCTAATTGAGTTGCTCTGGCTTCCCGTTTTAAAAACTCTTCTGAATTATCTCGTTCTAATGGCACCCTAAAAGACAATGGAAAGGAAAAGAATCTCTGAAATGCATTCAAAAGCACAAAGAAGCTACAAAAATTACATAGCGTTAATTCCAACCAAGTCACAATAGAAAACTTGCTTTTAAACCAGTAGACTTCCTGTGTTTTTTAGTGTAAGTGTGTCAATATTCCTGGACTGGTTTGATATTATGTGCAAATTCAGTGTCATTTACCTGCCTAGAGAGCTGAGGTCAGGGTGCAGAGCTTTTCCATATGACTTGCAAAATCCCCAGTCCCTAAAGCCATGCAAAGGCTCCAACTTTTAACACGGTTGAGTACATTAGTAAGAAAAAGCCTTACTCTGGTGTTTAGATAGGAAGCTACTTTAAGAGACCAGATTTGAATTTCTTTAGCTATTTACACATCCCCAACAGACACAAGAGTCTCCAATCCTACTAAAATTAAAGAGTTACATGCTTAATCCTTTGATAATTCCGGCCATAGAATTTCAGCTCTTCCTATTATGAATAACTGCAGGAAAGATGAATGCAATACATTAGAGCATGGGACCAGAAACCTATGACTCACTTGCCATGTCCTAGGACCTCAAAACCATTCATTCCATGTATCTGTATTAGGTAGTAGCATATGGCAAAAAGCACACATGGATCCCTTAGGAAAGCCACCAAGTAAGAATTCAATACATGCGCAATGAAATACTGAAAGAGATAACTAGAGATGGACATCATACCTGGCACTCCCTTCTGTCTACTCATGGTTTTGGTTTTTACCTGCTCTAATTTTTGTTAAACTATCAGGTTTTATAAAACAACTTTGCGCTTTGTTCCTGATTCTACTTTGAGTTCCAAAAGTTGTTTCATCCAACCTTACTTTAGAATAAACTATATAGAAATACAGAACACAGTTGAGGCTTGGACTGTGCTACGCTGAGCATCATATAATCACTACTGCACGTATTTTGAATAATATAAAAAAAGAAGAACAAAGAAAGCAGGTGGAGATACAAGCCAAGTATGAAATAATATATGCAAGATACTCAAGTGTTGGTGGCAGAACTAGGGAAACAAGTGGCTTTGCCAAATTCCAAGCCAGCACTCAGTTACTGCATCCCAAGTTTTTCCCCACACACATTTTTGGCCAGTCGAGACATCTGCTGGTCTTATCAATGGTAACTGCAAGAATATTAGATTAAAACCTTACCCTTTAGCATAAAGCTTTGGCTCAGATAAGATATGCATGAACACAACGCATACAAACCTGAAGTCATGGGCCTCGCTTACCCTGTGTTAAGCATACAGACAAGAAAGGAGAACACCTAATACATCCTCATTTATTTAAAGTGACTGAAAAAAATGAAGGGATGTACGCAGTAGCACTGATGGCAATCTAAACAAGGAAAAGAATGATTTTGCATTTTCTAACAGGGAAAAGGCCATTAAAGATGAAACAAAGGGGATGGGCAAGATGACATTGTTCAGAATCCTGGTGACAAGAGAAGCATGTACAGCAGCTGTTCAATATACTAATGCAGTACACTTGCTAGAAACTTGTACCTTTATGCAGTTTGACAAACTAGACCTGCTAACGCTTGGCTCTAGGAAGAGAAAACGATCGAACAGTAAATCCTGTACAATCCTTCAGTTGCACGTGTAAGCGTTTAGCTCCATTGCTGCTCATCACATACTTGGAGAATCAGGAAAAGAGGTTCCCAGTTTAGCAGACTGATATGCAAAGCAAGCGGCTTGACTAGGAAACAATGGAATTTGACTCTGGCAATTTAAAGCCACCTTCATGTTTTTAATCCGTTTCCATTAATATCCATAAAGCAGAAAGATGGAAGACTAAAGTTCAAAAGTACAAAAAGTACTTAGAGCAATGAATTATACAGAAGAACAGCTTCCCCAGGATTCAAATGTAAGCCGATTAAGACACTTTGATTATCACCATGTTACAGGTCTATTTTAACAAAATAGTAAAAATAAAATTGTTGAACCAGAGACCTGTAGACAAGTGCTCCAATTCTACATATAAAATCCAAAATATTCACTGCAATTCCTTGACATTCGAAAATAAGTTTATGCTTTGGAGGTTAAAAGAGTGAGAAAACATTAAAGACATTTCACAATGGCTGTTGAACATCTGCAATTGATTTGTTTTGCAGTTGCAGTTAACATTATAGCTGCAGACTACTGGGAACAGGTCCACACTGCCAAAGGAGCCAGAGCAGGCTTTATACTACTTCTATATTCAATTTGTTATTATATTGTAACTAAAACTTTAGTTTAGGTCTGGACAAGTCATCCACAGCACACAACCCCCCTTTAGTTAATCAGCAAGATTTCAACATTCCATATCTACCAGATCAATTGTCTCAATAAAATTAGGATTTAGTCAAACTGTTCTGCTAGCTTAAACACAAACTATAGGTATACCAGCTTCATAAAGAGAGTTTCACAATTTGGTATTTTCCACCCTATTCATAAAAGTTTTTGTAAGAAATAAGCATTATTGCATGCTTAAATTCAGAAAATGTTGCAATGGGAGTGAGCTGTGCCCATTTAAGGGAATATATAATGATTACTACATCTAACTATTCACAGAACGTTGGCAAGGTCTCTTAAGCACTATTCATTACTGCTTTTTCAGTTATTCGATTCCACAACTTTAGAAAATATGTAAAATTATCTTCAGAATATAAAGTTTGTCAAACCAGGGAGAACATTACATACAAATCTAATAACAAAATATTTTGGAACTTACGTATAAGAAGATAAACTGCTGTCGTAAGTTGATACTACACCATAATTTTCTTCATTGTAACGAAACATGTCATTGGGATCCCATCCATTAGACTAGAAGAAAATGATGCTCATTTTTCAAAATGACACTGGAAACACATTCCCTTAAAATTAAGGGCTGATGGCAGGAGTTAAACCTTTTGCCCTTTTTCCTGGGCCTATGAATTCACTGTCCAGATAACAAAGTTACTATAGCCACAATTTATTTCAGGGAACTTTGTTCATTAGATGCACAGATTTTATCTTCAAAATCCAGGTTTTTGTTTGCTGTGTGTATTTGTGTTGTTTTTACGAGGATTTTTTTTTTTAAGTATCATGCCCACACTGTACTAGAAGATTACTGGCTAGCAAGAAATACGTACATGAGTGCCTTTTCCAGAAAGTGCAAACTGACACTTCTGAACATTACAAGTGTCCCTCACTGTGGCCAAGTGCTGAAACTTTTCAAATCCACTACTAATGAAATTATTGGAGACACACACACCACAGGCAGAAGACCCCTGTTGATCTGCACAACTTCTCCACTTTAGTAAAATTGCTATTACAGCACTCAAGCACAATGATAAATGTTTTGAATGTTTTATAAAAAGCACTGACAGTATTAAGTATTCTAATAAATCTCAGTTGTACAATATGTACACTAAAATTGACAGGATAACTGTTCTACCCAGACAAAGTTAATATGCTCCAAAGTAACATGACTAGATTCTCCTCTAATCAGTAACATTATCTTCTTTAACATCTTGCAGTCTGAATACCTTACTAAAAAGAATGCATGGCTGAATAAAAGCTGACTGCTATGATATATAAAGAAACGTCATTTAAGACCATACTGTTCATCTAATGATTCATAATCTACTGAGATTGTATCTGTGCTTATTAAGTCATGGGTCAGACTTCCATCAGTTGCCTTCATCTTAGCTCTGAGACAGTTAAGCACAATTTTTCCATAATTTCCAAATGCAATGATAGTCAGACAGGAATGCTCTTATTAAACATAAATCACTTCAGTGTATTGCTGAATTTGGAGTCCTTAAGAAAAGCGCCTCTTTCAGCCAGTCCATGAGTCAAAGATGTCCCTTACCACAGCAGCTGCCATTTGTCAATATTTGCCAAAAGTAGCACTTGAAATCCAGCTATTCTTATTCAAATTGTAAAAAAGTATTGTGGCAGCTGCTAGCAAAGATTGAACATACACCCATACAAAGTAGGCCAGCAGTTTTACTCAAAAGTTCATTACTACATCAAAATTAAGGAATTGTCACAAGGCATGTCCAGAGAAATAGCTTATTTTCTAGAGACTGTCATGGGTGATAAAAAAGCATTACTTACAACATCTGTCTCTAATGCCTCAAGTTCCTCAGTAGCGGTGGTCTCTCCTCCATCCCACGGTTCAAGATCCTTTTCCTTGTGTTCACCATTTACTTTAGCACTGATGGCTGAATCAGTAAAAGCATCTACAACAGAGAGGGGAGAGACAGGGGTGAAATCAATTTATCTGAGGAACAACCAAATACAGCTGAATTGCAGGCACATTAAACGTCATTCACTTTCTCTTGTAGTTGCTCTATTCAATAGGACTACACTAAAAAGGTGCCTACTTCATACTTAGAATAACTACGGAAGTATGGACTAACTTACTAATACATCTGTTTACAGGGGTTTTTTGCAACTTAAAGTACAAGACAAGGCATCAAAGAATAGCAGCAATTACTTTCAGTTATTTAAAAATATTTTATACATACATGTACATTTTTGCTAAAAAAAAACAAACAAAGAAAAAACCCCAACCAAACAAAAAACCCCACTACCTGAGGATCCCCATTCCTCTAGAAAACCCAAGACTTGTATAATATGCTTTTCCAAACAGCTCACTCCAACTGCACACTAACTTGTTATGCAAATATCAAAAAAGCATGAAGGCAACCCAATCCCATTCCCTAAATAAATGGGCAGAATACAAGCTTCCCTTCAAATATCCCAATTTCTGCTATCTCCACAGCTCCTCAACACACCAGCATGCATGCACACCCTTTTACTCCCTTCGCAGTATAACTCAATTATCCATTAGCCTGGTGCACCCGTTCACTGTGACGTGAACAGAGATGTCCTCTTTCCTGCAAGAGCTTTTTCAAGAAGCAGCTTACCGAAATCACACAGCAAGATTCAGGAATTCCCTACCTTTTGTCCTCAACAACACATGAAAATAAATACACCATTAGGTGCACTAAGCAGAAAGGGTCTGCTATTGTTCATATAAATTATAAAAATGTATACAATAAAATCAAGATCATGAGCTTTTATTTTCACTTGTTCATGTTTCATTCAAGCCAGACTTAAGAAGGAATATTAGAATATTAAAGTGCTGTAAAAAAAAAGTACAAAGCCATTCATCAAGGAAGCCAAGCTTTTATATTTGCAAGCAACTAAATCTTCAGAGCTGCCTGCAAATTCTTAAATTACTTAAACAGAAGGAACTTTCAAAAATAAAATAAGCTTGTTATAAGCTTATAAATAAATAAATAAGCCTAAAATAAACAAGTCTTCAACTTAAAATTTCCTATTATCATTCTACTGATAAAATAAGGAGCAAAGATTTCGGACCTTTAGAAAAGATGAAATCAAACCACCAGTCAGTGGCCAGATATGGAATAATGTGGCTTAAATTAACCTTTGGCAAGATCTGAAATCTTACTAAGAAAAATGAACTTTAAAGCCATCGTGAAAAAAATTCACAACATATGAAGCTGGCCACTGATGTTACAGTTTTTAAACAATCACTGAAGATTTTTTTAAAGAGATTGCTGACATAGCTTACTATCCCTGTTTTACCCTATTTCACAGTTGACTTCTGTACACATATTGGTACGATCTGTCATAAAAGTTAACTGTGCTTAGTCTGCCTAGTAACATTCCACACTACCTCATGAAATGCTTGCTCAACTCATACACAAAGACCAAAGGAACTATGGATAAGCAATTAAGCATTGTTAATAAGCATATATGAAACAAAATGTTATAGAAGATGTATGAAAAATAGGAAAAGTTCATTAGCTAAACATTCATTTCAAATACAAAAGAAACAGTAAAATAAGAAGAGACAGCCAAATGAAAGAAAGACACCTAACCAGGCACACCACTGGGGCTCATGTGAAATTGCAAAAACCTGCACCGATCACCTTGCGCGACATCATAGTCTGCCAGCCCAAGTTGTGACAGTACCTACACAGCCGGAGGTTAACGCTTTCACGCGAGATTATATTTTAGCTTGTCATTAAATGCAATGCCTTTAGCAGGCATGTTCTGGGGTTACTTGTAAACTGTTCTGAAACAGAATCATTGTGTCGTACTACCTGGTGTGCTGATGCAAAATTTCATCTGTTGCATTTTCAACTGTTCAGAGTAGGTAAAAATCAAGGGTGAGAACAGAAGTCATCAGCTAACTGTAAGACACACTAAATGATTCTGTGAAGTTATGCATGCATGTTTTATAGTGCCATAAATGTGCGAGCAAAGATATTAAGTTTCCGTTATATATTATGGTAACAAAAGCATTATGAAAGGCAAGATGCAGAGACAGAGTGACTGCCAAAAAAGTTACCTGTTTCTGAAGGAACTACAACAGATATGGAAAGAGAAAAAATTGGAAGACATCAGATATAAATACAGGTGGATTTTTTCACATTATATGGCTGGACTCAGCCAAAGCTAAACTCTTTCAGTGCCTCTCACACACATATTTAAACTGATTATACATCTCCCACCTTGCAAAGATCATTTCCACAGTAAAACTTCAGCAATGTTCCCACCTATTAACAGCCCCGTGTATTTCCCCATTTTGCTTCACAAAAAAACCCTTCAAATAGCTTACAGACTTGTAACGTATACCAACTTGAAAGAAAACGTCTCCGTTTCTCTTCACACAAACAGCTTTTAAAATATACTACAAAAACAGGGGGTATGTTTAAATGTCATCTGAAACAACATAGTAACACAGTGTTACCTCAATCCCCAGTTAAGTAGTAACAAAAGAGCACATTTAACAGCGAAACAAAAGTAAGGCGCTTGTATTTGGAAACTCTAGGTTCACCTTATCAATACCCTGTAGCAAATACTGCCATAACCCAGACAGACCAGTGCTGTTCTGTGCCTAACACCATTAATTCAGTGTTTCATGTTTGATCCTCTCAGATTGGACATTTTACACCAATGCAAGTCAGAGGCTGTTTATGTCACTTCGGAAACTGAAATTTGCTTCTACGCTACTTCACGGTGGTAGAGTGAACTTTGAGATGAATACAACGTAGGAGGACTGATGACAGTACCTGATGGACGTAATCCGTATTTTAGAAGGGTGTTTCCTTAATTTCTATTAAATTACTTCAGACGAATCCCATACACAACTGTGCCATTTTGGATACTGTGAATAAAATACTAGCTTAACAAGACTCATCTACTCAACCCACTAATTTTCTTATTTTAAAAGCCACATAAACATTCAGCAGAGTGCTGTTAAAAATTATTATGATACAGAGTAAGTGGGGGAAAAAACCCAAGTCAAAACAAAATATCTAACAAATGCTACGGATCTGAGTAAGATGTGTGCAGTCAACGCTAAGCTTCCCAGTAGAATCCAGTATATCATGGAGCACAGGAAGCTTCACTGCTCTTCATTTCTCTCTCTCTTTAGAAAGAAAGTCACCAGGGAGACTGCAACATCAGTTTAACCCCTACAACTCAAAGAAAATCCAGAGTTAGGAGAAATTCAAGCTACGAAGGCAGACTCCTAGTCAGATAATATGGTCTCATGAGCATCCAGGCAAAGTTTAAATGTAGCAGTACGGTACCTCAAGGCACAGATCACAATTTTCCTGGAACCAACAGTGAGGCAGGCACATGCGACACCAAGATTAAAAATGTGCCAAGTCAAACAAGACTTTACCAAAATTAATGAGCAACAAAATTGAGAACTTATGTAAAAAATAAATTCTACAAATAATTGTTTCCAAAACAAAAATAGCGTTCTTAAGATTATTAGTCAAATAAAAGCTAGAACATGAACTGCTGCTACAAGTGCCAACTGGCAGGGAAATAACAGACAAGATACTGACTGCACAGGCTCAGCCTCTCCCTTATCTGGTGCCTTGTATCTCTGAGCTGTTGAATGAATGAGCAATTCACATGACACCTTGACATGGCCAAATTTTTAATCAATTCCTTCTCTACATGGTCAAACTCAAGTTAAAGATCAAATGAAAACTGGTCAAACAAAGAGCTTGAGCTGTAACACTCAATTAGCCCTCACTGCCTCTCAACCTGCTTAATGTGACAACTCCTAAGGGAGTAAGTTTGATATCAAAATGTTGCTTCTTGTTTTAATTCCTGCTAACTGGAAAAAAAAAATCCCAAGGACAATTCCATGCAACAGAAATTCACACTAGGTAAAAGCAAATTAAACATAAACATTCTGAGAAAAACTCAGTTTAGGAAAATTCTTCAAGTATGCACTATTAAATGAATTAAAGAAAAAATGGCCAGAATAGAGCAATTAAGAGTCCGGGTTTAATTAATTTCAGTGTTTAACATGCTTGTTTTCACAAACATGTTTTGAGCTACTAATGGCGAAGAGCACAAATATGCAATTAAGTGCAGCTCTGCAGTTCAAATGCTATTAAATCAATCGGCATTATGTGCCAAAGGTGTTTATGCTGCAGACTGCAAGCTTGGATCAAGCTTAGCATGGCCCAAAGTAAACTGAGGTTTCATCTTAAAGGTTTCAACAGTAAACTCTCATTTGTTTTGTAACTACTTACTACTGATTTGAAACATTAAAACCAGTTACCACCAGCTTTGCAGAGCCAACATTTCCTTCCTTTGTTCATAATATGCCTACTGCATTCCCCTTGCAACACTTTCTCTGGAAGGATGCCACTTTCAGTGCTAATTCAAGGAAAAACTTAAATAGCTAATTCTCTTCTACTTTTTTTCATTGAATTCTCAGAGTGCAGTAATGGTGCCAAAAAAACAATGAAAACATTGTAGAAGCCTTTTACTTTAACAGTAGGTATGATCTTGAATTGCCTTGTCTTTAAAGAGAAGCCAAGAAAGCAACTCTGAAGCCTTACTCAAATTTGAATCATATGCAAACCAGCGCTGTTGACTGATCAGTGTTTAGGACTACAGGAAATGCTGCTAGAAGCTTGTTCTGTAGAACCCAGGAGGAATACATCCTCCTATTTCAATCATGCAGCCCAAGTAATCTAGCGACTAGGGTATCTAGGCACTTCACCTTTGCCTCAGAAGGTGAAGCAGAAAGACGTTACATGCTGATGTAGAGCCAAGGGTTCCAACTTGCACATCAGAGCACATTTTTAGCAGTTGATTTCCACAGCCACATGCAGAAGACAGTGCCTGTCCCTCTTTAAATGCAGACAGAATAGTGTGAAAGGGGGATGATGGATATAATACAATTTCACCCGAGTTTTCCAATGCATGTTTCATTCATCAGCCTGTCTGTACTGCAGAAAGCCCTAATTCCACAGTGAGAGACCCTCAAGTGACTCCTTTCCATTCCTTCTGAAGCCTAACAGGAATCTACACGAGCATGAAGGTCTATGCAGACTGACAAGAGTTGCAAATAAGGGCCCAGGAAGTAGGGACAGATTTATTTTTTTAAACATAAACTGTTAGAATGCCTCTATCTATATGGACCTACTATTTCTTCTCCCAACCCTTACACTTTCTACAATCTGGGCAGGCACCACACCTTCTTCACTGGTGTGTTCAAAGGTGCAGTGTCATGCTTGGCACAAGCAAATCTAAGACTGCTGCTTCCAAACGGGGTGGTTTCACCCACCCCAAGCCTATGCTGTCGTTACCTCCCCTGCACTCACGCTACTGATGTAGCTGCAGGATGAATTATCAGCTCACTACTCCAAAGCTGCACCAGTACGATAGCAATGAAAGGTGCTTGGCAGACTATTTCAGACGGTTCTTTCAGACACAGCTGGTATTTTCCACTCTTATGAAAGCAGAATCCATCCCATTCCCTTTCTCCCCTCCTGCTCTTCTCCAGTACTCTTCCAGTCTCTTCTGCCTGACTTGGTGAGACAGGCAGAGAATGCAGCTAACATCTCTGCCATTCAAGTTTGAGGATAAGATCAAGACCCCACAGTCAGGAGCACGGTTTGTCCACACTCCTCCAGTTCAGCAGAGAAGCAAATGCTAGAATAAAAATCCATAGAACTCCAGATACTTATACTGAACCAGGAAACCAGGATGTGCTAGAATTTCCAAAGCAGTATCTTTTGCAGAAATTAAGTTTACTTCAAGGCCTCCTCAAAAGTCTAGTAGTCTCCTAAAGGGTAGAAGAAACTACATATATAGACGTCAGTAAACTCTACTCTAGGTAAGCCTCTCCTATGGCAGACTGCTTGTGACGTGCCCTTTTGATTGACCACATTTTTAAAGAAGTGAGAGCAAGCTGCCTCTCCAAACAATTATGTTCAAATTACCTACTAACTTGTCTGTGAAAGCCAAAAAACATAGAGGGCTACATATTTGTTCCTGGGTAAGCGCAACACTGTCAAACTTCTCCGGGCACCAGACAGTAACCATTCCCAATACAAGCACAGCAAGGAGCACCATCTTTGCACCTAGGGGTTCTGGCTTGTTTTTTACTGTGCATGACACAGGCTTACCTGACTCAGTACCATGAAGATTTGGGTTTATTTATAAGAACAAAAGGCCAGCAGTTCCTGCATGCATGTTCATACACTTCCATTCTCTTCAATCCTTGCTTATTTAATTTCCCCAAGAAGCAGAAAGCCCTTCATTGCTATAATTTGCAGGTGTGATCAGAGACTGACTTACACTTCCAAGTGTCATTTAAAGATAATACATTTTTGAGACAAAAGGGAAAGCAGATTAATTTACCCACTACAAGTTATCGAGTTTTGCAGCATTCCAGTTTATCTTGCTCCAAGTCTCTACAGCTTTATTTCAGCTCTCCCCTCCAGCTACTTAAGAGATTTAGATTCAAAGACATTCCACTTAA